>NW_009699043.1:0-42264 GCF_000703405.1 Apaloderma vittatum | reverse complement strand
AGGCCATTCTATGATTCTATGATTATCTAAAGAGATAGTAACAGTGGTGGTAGTTGTGTTTTCTGTTGCTATGATGCCTTAAGGTAGTAAACTGAGTAGGGCTTGTAAGGGGAATCTAGGATGTTAAGTGGGCAGATACAGCTAGGAACACATTATTTTTTTAAAGTGGCAGCAAAAAACCACCTTGTGTTAATCTGTGATTTACAAAATTTGTATAACCTGTGTGTTGATGATCTCTGTGTAGGGACAGCGTGCTGTTGTTTCCTTTACTGATAGCTATTGAACTCCTAGCAAAATCACGGAGCAATGTTTCCATTTTCAGGACTGCATGGAAAAACATTTTGAAGGAGCAATGAAGTGACACGTGATTTGTTAAGCTGTTAAAGTGCTAATTAGACATGCTAGTGAAGTTAAGAGACGTTTCTGCACATACTGGGAGTAAAAAGATCGAGATCACTGAAATAGTTGTTATGTTTTAATTCTTCTCTAACCATTGGCATGTTGACTTCTCTAGTGTCAGAGTTGAGCTTCGTGTGATGAACTTCAGCTTGCTGATAGCGTGGGTACTTTTAATTTGTTACCTGTAGTGAATGTCCTTCAAGTAGTTTTATAGCACTCTAGAAAATCATGGGTTCCAACTTGAAAACAGCTGCTCTAGAGTGAAAGGAAAAATACATATATATATATTACGGCTGTCAGTGAAGGCTTATTGATGTAGTGAAAAGGCCTGGCCTTGGAACTTGGTTAATGCTTGGGATACTCAATTTTTATACACTTCTATGGAAAAATAAAATCTTTAAAAATGAAGCTGTATTGGAGAAAGGAGCAAGAAGTAGAGGTATAAACATCACCTCTTCCTGTGGTGAGAGCCTGAGTTGCTGTGGAGGAAGTAACCTCTTGTAGCAGAGGTACTCACAGTTGTAGAGTTACTGGTAACAAAACGTCAGGTAGGAAGAGCCCAACTTCACTTTCACATCCCAGGTTGCAAAGGCAGATCAGGAGCTGGTATGAGGCAATAGGTTTGCAGTCCTAGAATGCTGCTTTTCAAGGTTGAAGTGTAGTTTATTGCTCTTAAATAGAAGATTTTTGGCAAGAGGCTAATCTGAGCAGTGTCCAGAGGGTCAAAAAGAGATATGTTTTTTTTATTGGATGAATTAACAATAATTAATTGTACTTAGTTGGGAAAGTATTTACTATTTTATTGAATAAAACTGTACTCTTTACGTTTAAATTAGACCAATATTAAATCATTTTTAATTCAGTGTTTTCATCAAGAGTAATTTATTTTGATTGAAAGTTTTAATATGACTCACAGTTTAAATTCATTCAAACACGTTTTTTAATAACGTTAAGATTGTGACAATTTATCCTTAGCAAAGTCATATCATAGACTACATTTCTTTTGGTTACTAAAGTTACAATAAAAGCCTAAATGAATTTTAGAAATATCAATAACTGTAATTGCTACCAAAACACTACTTCTCTTAAAAATTTCATAGCTACAGTTATTGTGGCTGTTAAGCTGCAGCTGTCCACATTGACGTTTTTATGCTGACACCCCCAGGTAATTTTCATTATGGGAAATGCCATGAGAAAATAAAATGTAGTGAATTAAGAAACATATTAAGAATGCTATAGAAATGGTGTCATTTGCTTACATTTATGTCTTGTTTCATGTCAGTTTTACTTTTGAATGCAAACAAATGGGTGAGATTATGGTATATGTTACCCCTGAGAGAGGCAGGGGAAAGCCCTCTAGGATTACTTTAGTCTTCTGAACATATAGTCTTGTGCTTGGCTCCTACACTCTTAAAGACTGAAAATGAGTTTCCTTAACATTAAAACTTTTCAGAGATGGGACTTGAAGAGATTGGTCTGTGTCAAGGGGAAACTACGACTGTGTTGTTAAAGCGTGATAATTAGCTAACTGTGGGGCTGCAGAGCATCTCTAGAACAAGAGACTGTTTTTGGAACCGGAGTGGTGGTGTCTGCAATAAACAGGACAGGCAGGAGAGCACCCAGCTCTTGCCATTTAAAGGCCACTTGCAGTGGTCGGCCTAGTCACACAGAGCAAGGTGTGATCAGTGGAACATGAAAAGTAAAAGTTAGTGGTACAGAATTCTGCTCACGCTCTCAGTTAGTTTGGTTCTTTTCCCTTGCATGGGTCTTGCCTTTCTTCAGTTGCTGGAGCCATGCTGCTGTGCAGGCACACGGGGGAAAAATCTGTTCTGAAAAGGTTGATGTCTAAGGTGTATTGTAGCTTGCGAGACTGATGAGCAGCAGCAAGGAACATCAGGGTTATGGAGAATAAGGTAAAGATAAGTAGGGTACTGTTAAGCAAGTAAATTTAGGATTCAGTGAACAGTAGCGCATTGTCATTCCCAACTGTCCTGCATACTGGCTTAATCCAGAAGACTAGGTAATCAGTCCCTAGGATGGTGCTGAAGGTCTGAGTTGATCCCCATCAACAGGTATGTTATTGATATGTATTCTGTACTCAGTAATGACCATCATGGTCCAGAAGTGTTGAAACCATGCACTGGTGGAATCTTAACTTGTTGCCTCCTGCCTGGTGGAATGGTCAGGTCATGGCAGAGCCAGTTTCTTTGAAGACTGTGGAATGGGTGAAAATACACCTGTTTTCAGCTTGCTTTACTTAGGGTCACAAAATAAAAATAACCTTGTATGCAGATTAAATGTATAGGAAACAAATATTTTCTTTGTTCTCAGCAAGAAAAACTGCTACATGGTTTTCTTGTATTATTTTCAGGACTATGCAAATGTGGAAACTGCAACTTAGTCTAAGATTTTTTTGCATATTAATCAAAGTTTTCCTTTCTGTGTGTATTACAATGAAAATCATAAATATAATCCAGTAATTTTTGCTGCTTATAATATACATAGTTAATGTGTTACGTTATTGACATCACTAATACAACACCTGCATATGATAATCACTTGATGTCAAAACAATTTATAGTCTTACGGTCCCATAGCAATTGTCAGTATGTACCTGCCTGCTGCTTCAAAGAAGGAATTATGTGTTATGGGAGATAAGTGGTATATCTGTGTTTTCCTGTGTAGTTTGTGAAGTACAGTTTTTGAATTCTTCAATTGCTGTCAAGGGCTCAGAGGTAAGGCTAGGTAAGCTGCCTCTTTCCATGTCTCCCAAGTGACATCCAAGCAGCTGAGTAGCTGGAAGTTGTGGCTACCCATGCACAAAGGAGTTGACACAAAGAATCAAACCAAAAAATAAAATTCACTTTAAAATAAGTTGTTTTTCTCAGATCAGTTTCATGTACTAGGTCTCTTTGAAGTACCTGAATCATTGAATCTCTTTATGTTTCGGGGTTTTATAAATTAAAAAAAGGATTAAATATTACCTTTCCTGAAAGATATGTTCTTAGAGCATCCTAAAATGCTCTTTAAAATGACAAAGCCGGGACACATATGAAGATGTATTTTGACTCACTCACTGATTACACCTTTCATTCTTAAGCTCAAATGGGCAATTGTCTACATCAGTCTTAATTTACTTACGGAGACTTGTGATGCTAACTGCATGTATTTCATCCATTAGGACCTACCAATTAAATCTACCCATATAGACCATGAAGAGATCAGAAACGTAATGCTGAATGTGTCAATTTAGCAAATTTGAATAATCTGTAAGGGATTCTTAGCTGTATTAAAAAAAATATATTGTGCTTCATAAATGTAAACTGTATTAAACACTCAGCTTGATTCCTGACTGGTTTTTTGGTTGTTTTTTTTTTTTTTTAAAAAAAAATCAAATTGTGCTCATTACTGTTTTGGATGCAGAATTTCTTTCTAGGGTAGTGCAATAAGTGAGAAATGAGCATTGTATCTGAATACGTTCTTATATTAAGAAAGATGTAATTGTATGATATATAGCTTTCATACTGCACTTTCAGGGTAAAATTGTCTTTATGTCAGTGACCGTGGACAGCGTAACATAGATTTCTCAGAGGTCCTGATTTTATTTTCCAGAGACCTTGGCAATATAGTAAAACATGTATTTTCTGATTGTTTGGGCATACAGTTGATGTTTAACTGACATGCGTACGGAACATATTGACCCAAATAGTCAGTGTATTACTGTGTAGTTAAGTACTCATAGAAGTGAAATAGGAGCTACCACTGTTTCTCCCTCCAAAGTTTGACTTCTGGGAAAGGTATGAGATCAGACTGACTAACTGACTTACATGGTCTAGCAAATAGTGCTTGTCCTCCCAGTGTTTCAGGCGGTTAGATATTTACACATTTGTAATGCAAATAATGAAATGCTAGTGTAGAATATCTACAATGATAAACATTAAGTTCACAGCCTTTCAAAAACTGAATAGCTTCTTCAAACTTTGCAAGTTGTTAATGGTAACAACAAATTGATGCTTTTTCTTTAAACTGGTAGTTGAGGGGAAAAAAAAAAAATCAAGACCTTTGAAAGCCTTCAATACTACAGCATGTATAGTTGTGCACTTGAGTAAAGTAAGAGATACAGTATGCATAAAATAAACTTTCCTTTAGGAAAAATAAGTACAAGATTCATTAGTTTAAATTGCAGACATACATATTTTCTAGGTATCTAATAATTTTAAGAGAAATCCCAACACTGATCACACTTGCAGAAAAAACAGTGATTCTATTACCGTGAAGTGCCTAAATTCCTGGACAGCCCACAAGCTACTGTCAGAAACATTTCTTCTTGGTTGTTTCTGGATCACTTTTTCTAATGTACACTAGAGGGCAATCTGTTCCTTCCCAGGGGAGACTGAAACTCCAGTGTTGGCTAGTCGTGGTTAACATGGGAATATAGTTAGAAGCAAATTCTTGTGCAAATGATGGCCCTGCTTGAGTTTAATATGGATTTTTTTTTACTTGACTGTCACTTTGAATGCTTTGTTGTCCACAATTGTCTTGGTTTTAGTGTGGAATGTAGGAGTTTTCTTCCTTGGTTTGCTTCTTGTCATAACTCAGTCAGGTAAAATAGTAAAGTTCTGACATGTCTCAGTTCTGATAATGACACAGTCTGAAACAATGACTGTCAGAATTTGTCAGTTTGAATAGTTGAACTTTTTCTGGAAGTCAGAAGAATAATTGACAATCTCTGCCTGATAGCACAACATTGTAGTACGGAACAAAAACAAATTGTTTTTTTATGCTGTGCCTCTAATATGTATCATAACTGTTTGGTTGGCTCCAGAGCATGGGTGTTACTTTCCTAAATCAAGCATTTAACAGGCTGCTAGTCTAAGGTAGAGAGTCCCCTTCTTGCCTGTGGGGAAAACCATGACACTTTATATAGTTTTAGCAGGTTCTTTAACTTGGTGTGTGATTTCCTGTAATGAAATAGAAACAATCCAATAGTAAAGATTAGCATCTAAGCAGTGTTTAAACAGAAAAAAGATGATGTTTTGTCCATCTCGGTTTTTTTTTTTCCCCTGCATATGCTGCTTTTTCTCTCCACTGTGATTTTTGCTTGTGAAGACTTCCAACTTCAGAGATGAAAATATATTCCAGTGGAGCTGGCTCTCTAAACCTATGTTGTCTTAGTTTTTCACTGCAGTTGATATGGGCATTTGTTATAACTTGGATATATTTGAAGATGGTGGTGTTTATTTTCCTTTAATAAAACAGTACCACAGTTCTGTGATTCTGGCTGATTCCATAAAGGCAGACTGTATTTTGTCAAAAGATAATGGTGCAGAGCTGGAAACCTACCATAATTACTTGTCTTTCATGGGAAAGGGTATATGATTCTGTTGTTTGTATATGAAGTGTTGAACAGCTTTTCTGTTCTCTTGCTTTCTGTTTTCTTGCCTTGAGAAACCCAAGTTTTTTAAACAAATTTTCCACACAGAGGGAAACCTTTAAGTGGAAATTGCAACAAGTTTCACTGTGGTAAGTGGTCAGAGAAACTCTGTTAAATGCGGCTGATGGAAAAAAGCACAGCTTGAGCTTAAGTCTTGTTATGAGTTTGCAGATCCCATGGAAGATGATTTTGAATGACCTAAGAGGAAGAAGGGTCTATTAGTATTTTCTTTGTATTTCATACCAGAAAATGCAGGGTAGTGTCTTTTACAGAAGACAGGCATCATTGATTTAATTGTCCACAGAACTGCTTATGTAGTTAAAAAAAAAATAAAAGGGGAACACTAGACCTCCTTTGCCTGTTTGTTCTGTGGGATTTTTTTTTTGTTCACTAATGTCTTCAAGATAGAAAACATGAATCAAATTTGATTTTAAATATTTTTAGCTGGCAGGATTTTTTTGTAATGGAGAAGGCACTTCTCACCTCAGGCTGGAAGGAGTTGCGGCACTGTGTGTGACACTGTGTCTGAACACATGACTGAACTCCACAGCAGCGTGGCTCAAGTCTTAAAGACTCAGAGCAACACTTGAGACTTTTTTATAGTGTTTTCTGCTTTGTTTGCAAGGTTGGAAGAGCAAAATGTCAGAGGTAGTAACTGTCTTATGGGCAGTTGCTTGAGAAAAATTTTAGTGGTGACTTGTATCTCTCTCCTATTGGCTAGTTAGATCAAGGTATAAATCAAGATAATTTAACTGTTTAGGTTATGTTTCCATAGCTGATGATACTGTCAACTTTGGACCAGAAATTAATCAATATTTTAATGATTATGCTTCTTTTTCTTGATATGGATAAAATTGGGCTAGGAGCTTTGAAAACATAAAGTGCTCAGCCCAAATGCTTGAAGTGCACTGGATTGTGCATAGGAAGACTAGGAAAAAAAATACAGTTTTCATTACAACCTCTAGATGCAGTTTTATCTTTGAATGCTTAAAACCAGTGCACAACTTTACAGAAAGAACAGAATAAATAACTTTAAAAAAATTGAAAAGAGGAAAATGTGAATTTCTTCATGTTTTAAGATAGTTCAGAAATCCTTTTTCCTAGAGCATGGATTGTTTTGGTGGGAAGGCGGGGTGCTTTTTATTCTTCAGAACTCTGCTGATCCATTAACCTGCCTTTGCCTTTTTTGTATTTTGGGGCTGGTTTGGTTTTGCTGCTACTGGGGCAACCTAAGCTAACAATAAGCAGTTTGTGTAGTGGGTAAATGGTAAAATGTTACCAGGAGGGAAATGGATTATTCACGCACCTGTGATGTCTGTCACTCAGAAAGTGGAGGTGGACTGGAAAGCTGTTGAATCCTGTTAAGTCCTTCTCCATCAATCATGACATTAGAGAGCGCATTTTTGTTGGGTTTTTAGTGATTGAAAATTTAGTGTAGTTTTCATATAGTACCTTTTCTATGCAATAATTGAATGTTTACTCTTTGTGTCACTGTAGGAAGTGGCAAAAAGAACGTATGAAAGACAAAGAACATCAAACATCTGAGGAACTTTCGGAAGAAAGTGACACTGAATTTGAAGAGGGTTTCAAAGTACCAGGATTTCTCTTCAAAAAGCTTTTTAAGTATGTATTGTGTCCTTTTATTTTAGTATTATGCCACTGTATACTATTAATAATATTAGTAGTAATAGTAATTGTGATTTCTGGATGTCCTTTGTTGTAACTTTTATTTAAGTGAATGATGCTTCAACTTTTACTTTGGTAGTTGCTGTAGGATTATGTCTTCTAAGAAGGCTACAGAACCAAGCCTCAAAGAAGCTAATTTATTACAGGCAGAAAATGCAATTACATGAAAATATAGATAATAACTGCCTGATGTGAATATTGTAAATGCATATTACATAAACTATGAATTGAGAAGCCCTTGTCTATTTTTATAAATGCTTTATTTTATTGATAAGCGCTTGTTTTTAACTCGTTTGGAGCCATAGAATAACTTTACTTTGAAAGATAAAGTATGTTAGCAACTTGTGATAAATGAAAACAAAAAATGTAGATTTTTCTGTAATTGAGTGAAATGAGTAAAATTTTCTACCAGTAAAACATACAGACAACTTTCTTCTTTTTAACTACTCCAAGTCTACTCAGAGTAACTACTTACAATTCATATTATAAAAGTCTTGAACATTTTGTGCAGTAAAATTTTAAAATAGAGTACATTCTTAAGTCCTTTATAGGTGGAAAACACTCTACAACTCATTCTTTAGTTCTTTAATGTTGGCTTGCCCATTTTAAGTGATGCCTTTCTGTTTCAGTTTTTTGAGAGCATGGTACCCAGTGACACTTCCAAGTGCATCTCAAAAAGCTCTTTACAAAAGGCAGCCCAAACAAGCTAGCAGCTAACAAGTTAACATCATCCATAGTATTTCCCTTAACTTTCATGCATAATAGACCTGTATTCATTTTCATTGGAAACATTTCACAGTGCAGTAAAAACATCTTCTCTTTCAAAAGCTAACTCTCTAAAAATCTTATAATTACTGTAGTAGAAAGCTCTGCTTTATGACAGGCATGCATGGAATCCCTTCCAACAGGATCGCTTAGTCTTAACCTCAAGGAAATGACTGCTGTTCTCCTGCAGTTCCTCAGAAGGAAAGCACTAGCTCTGAAATGGAACTGAATTAATGACTTGGTTGCCAGGGCCGTGCACAGCCAATATGTGGTCTCCAGCTGTTTGTGCGAAGGTACTGCGGAAGTAATCATCCTGAGAACGGATGTGTGGTCTGAGCAACCCAAAGGGAAATGAAATAAAGCAGACAGCTAAAAATTAATCTTAGAGATACCAGCTTCTCTAATGAAGGGTATCCCTGCAAGCATGAGTCAGTTGGTAAAACTTCTTAAGTGGTTACAACGATCAATTGAGTTGAGTGATTTGTCTGACTTGTAACTGAAGTGCTGAAATCCCTGATGTAGGAAGGCCTATAGTCAATAGGCATTAAACTTGAGTTCTGAGCAAGTGTAGTACAAAGCGTGGGACTGTTATTGACCCAAGGAGGTATATGGCAGTGTAGTGTGGGTGATCTTCCTGCATTGTTGAATTGCAAAGAAACTTGCTCACACTAGAAGCAGTAGATTAAATTCATTCTTCAGTAAGCCTATTAAAGTCGATAATCTGCAGTCAGGTGGGTTTTGATCTCTCCTCCCAAGCGATAGGACGAGAGGAAATGGTCTCCAGTTGTGCCCAGGGAGGTTTAGATTGGGTATTAGGAAAAACTTCTTTATTGAAAGAGTGGTGAGGCATTGGAACAGGCTGCCCGTGGAAGTGGTGGAGTCACCATCCCTAGAGGTGTTCACAAAACCTATGTGGCACTTGGGACATGGTTTAGTGGTTGTGGTGGTCTTGAGTTGACAGTTGGACTCTATCTCAGAGGTCTTTTCCAGCCCTTACAATTCTGTGATTCTCTATATGCTTGTCTGCTTTGAGGAACATTCAGCAAGAGATAAAGCTGGTGCTGCTGTGGAACAAAACCAAACACAGTAAGCAAGACTGACTTATAAACCTTGCCTTACACTGTCTGCACTTAAAGTGAGAGAATACTGTCTGTATAAACAAGAAACCAGGTTTCTTCGTTATTTGCTTTCTGTGTGTGATTTCCCTGATAACATCTGAAATGCAATTTTGTCTCAGCAGCAATGCAGCTCAACTCTGCTAGTTACTGTGGTGAATTCTGAAGGATGCATCGCAGCATGATTGCTCGTGTGAAATACAGTCCAAACATAACTATTTTGGAAGAGCAGGCAACATTTTCATTTTATTTCTACAGTATTTTTGGAGGGGAAAAAAGCATTAAAAAAACAGGCGAAAATACTGAAGTTAATGCAAAATATTAAAAAAAATTGATTATTGCTCCATATAATCATAAAAAATATGGAAGGAGATGCTTTAGCTTTTACGTAGTTGAAATTATTGTGTGTTTCTATGATTGTTTTCATCTTCTGAAAAAACTTTGGAGCAGGATTTTTCACAAACTTAATTCTCTACTGTAAAACTTTCTCAGGATAAGGGGGAAGAGGGATAAAGATGCTTATAAATGCAGCTAGCTTTTGAGCACTGTCTGTAATCCTAAGAAATAGTGTAGAATTACTATAAAGAGGTTCTTGAGTGGTTATCTTCTGAAGTGACATGCTGGACAGGAGTCTGGGGGAGCAGCTTCTGCCTGGAATTAGGGTTTTCTCCAGTTCTTTAATTTTTCCATCAGAAAATGTTTTGTCTCCATAAAATGCAGTAATGGCAGCATCTTAACCCAATTATAGCTAATCCTGCAAGGCATTTCATACTTGTTTTTAGATTGCTGTGTTTATAAGGTGAATTAATTTCTGATAAAAGGAGAGTTTTAAGGGCATCTTGGTATAATGCATTTGAGACACCAGCAGGTAGTATGATGTCCGAATTATTAGTTCATTTTTTTATCAGATTTTTCTAACTACTCAAGCTGTTTGTTTGTCTCCGCTTAGCATTCTCTAAATCCACACAGAACTCGTTATAAATGGGTTTTAATAGTACTTTGTAGACATGTCATTAGCAGTCAGTAGTCTTAAATATTATATATTTGAAGAATGAAGCCATTTTGAAATCCACACAAGACAATGCCCTAGAATGAACAATCCTTGTTTTACAATAAGTTACAAGACACAAAAGTGCTGACATGTGTATTTCTTTTTCCTTTTTTAATTGTAATTTGAATAATCTGTTTCTTCATTTCTTTCTGTTCTGTTTTCACATTAAGCCACACGCATGGTGTCCTTTTCCTACTAGTCTCACCATTTCATATCATATAAAAAAAAATGCTAAAGTGATTCTCAGTCCAGCATCCTACCTCCACCTTTTTAGCTTGCCATTGTAGTAAATCTTGCTTTCTAGCTTACTTCTCTTAACTGGACTGTATTTTTGCATTGTTGCTTATACAATTTTGAATGAATGACTGGGAGGAGAAATTGGTCTGTACTCTCTTGTAATAACATTTTGCTGAATCGCATCGACTGGGATATCTGCCTTTCAAAACATTTTGCCTTGTTGGCTTTTTTTTTAATTGAAAGAGACTAAATGTTATTAAATGAATTTATGTAAAAACAAAACATGCTTTGGCAGATGTGATCAGTTTTCACAGTCAGTGTAAAGTCAGTACCTCTTACAAGTCAAGCTTTTCCTTCAGTTCAAGGTATATGTTCCAAATAAAATAACTTACTAGACCATTACGTGCGTGCTTTCTGAACAGATAATGCGTTGTTAGAGTGGCTTTCCAAGTTGCTTTTAACACTTAAAATATACATGAAATAAAATACCCCCTAATTACCATGACTATCAGTTTAATTAGAAATGTTTTAGCGTTGCATAAAGAATGAAAGTCACATGTAATGTCTGAATGCATCAAAAATGTATGACCTAGTAAATACAGCACTCATGTAAAACATACATCCAGCATGTTACTGTAACTGGTATGAGAACCTTGCCAAATGATTAATTCATGAGTACTTTCTGTTACGATCTGTATTATCAAACATTTGCCATCTTCTTTTTCCTTGTTTTAGGTACCAGCAGACAGGTGTTAGGTGGCTCTGGGAATTGCACTGCCAGCAGGCAGGAGGAATTCTGGGAGATGAGATGGGATTGGGCAAGACCATCCAGATAATTGCCTTCTTGGCAGGTCTGAGCTACAGCAAGCTCAGGACTCGTGGTTCAAATTACAGGCAAGTGCTCCTCTGCAGACTGTCAGTCTGTGGAGCTCAATTAATATTTCATCAGATGTATTGCTGGTGGAGGAGGGTCCTGTGAATTATTAATGACATTTCAATTACAATATTCCTTTAATTCTTTTAGTGGGGGACATCAAAGGAAAAATTTTACGAGACGATGGAGCTGTAGGGCAGGAAAAATTAAACATGTAACACTTTTAATGAATTCCAGGCATCGATGCTTCATTTTGCACATGAGCCGCACTAGATATTTTGGGTCAATACAGTGTCTAAGGTTAGCTTCCACAAATGGATTGTTTACCAACTCAATTACATTAATATCAATAGTTTACACAATATGGAATTTTAAATTGGATGTAATACCTTTAGTTCCATTTATTAAATTTTACATTAAAATATTTGTTCTGGCAAGCCACCAGGTAAATGTTTTACAGGAAGTAGCAAGCTGATTGCAGTGCAGGTTAGAGTTTCTAATCGGCAGGGAATTATCCACACCAAAAAATTAGTAGTAAGAGCAAAAGCAGTAACTTAGATGGAGGAGTTTCCATCTGCTTTTTTTTTCTTTGCTGTTGTTACTTTTCAGAATTATGTTAGTGTGCCTGGCCTTGCTTGCAAGGTTTTCTATGCTTTAACGTTGTTGAACAATGCTTTAAAATTCCTTCTTCATAGGTGAAATTACCGGAAAAGATACTCGTCGGTGTCCTTGGATTTACAAATGCATGCATGAAGAATATTTGATTTTTCTAGTTTTGTTGGCCTGTTCACCTGATGTAAATTGCTACATGTAATTAAGCAAATTTCATAGTACTATATTAAACAAAAATAATTGACCTTATGTAGAGACATATTTAAATTATGTTCAGCATGTACATGAACTTTGAAGAGAAAATATTACTGTCTTTTCTCCAGTTGCTTCCTATTGTAGCCTTTATATGAAAAACTTCAGGTTCCCCCATCACTTAGAACAGTTGATTTACTTTGATATGACTGCCTGATTTAAGGATGCTGCTGTGCAAATTATTTTGTGTATGTATATTCCCTGCCCTGGTTGAAGGACTATTGAGTTGATGGAAATCCTTCAGGACTGTCACTTAACATAGTTACACAATTACAGCTTAAGACCCAAGATACTGCACTGAAACTGTAATAAAACTTTGAAGAGGCCAGAATATAATTGCACGCTTACATTGTAGCATTCTTTCTGCATGTTAAGATAATGTGTTCAGTTTCATTTTTTGGCTGGTGCTTGTCATTTAAGTCCATTGTGGTAGTGATTCCATGGGAGGAAACAAGGTTTGGGGTTTTTTCATGAAACTCGCTCTGATTTTGCCTGTATGCTGTAAGGCAGAGGGTCTGAACAACTTGATTTTAGCATAGTCAAGTATGTTTCCCATCTGCACTCTGAACAAGAGGGCAGTAGCAGGGGCTAGCTAGCTTCTGTCTGAAGGCCCTGAAGTCCAGTGAGCAGAAGACCTCCTGCTCAGTGTGACTGAGAAGCCGGCATGCCGAGTGGACGTAGTTGTCCTGTCAGCATCGGTTAAATGTCTGCCAGCCCAGCTCGTACGTCATTACCGTGGGGTGTAGATGGAGCTGGTGTGCTGCTGGACGAACCTGGCACTGTGGGATTTTCCCAGCCTCAGTCAGCCTTCTGCAAAATGGAAATAAAACTGTCATTCCTGTGCAGAATTGCAAAATTTGTTGTATTTGGAGACACTTGAGTATCAAGACAATAGGGTCACTTTTAGAGATGTTCAGTATATTCAGCTTTATTGTCTATCAGTGCAAATTTTTGCATTTCTTTAAGGTGAATAGAAACTTTTCTTTTGTAAACTACTTCTGATTACAGTATTTTTCTGATCTTGAAGGATCATGAAGAATAGTAGAAGTAAGGAACTACTTGTAACATGGAGTGTAACTAAAAATGTTGACTCAATTTTAAGTCACTGAGCCATACAGCTGGGGAAAGGCGTTATGTGAGGTATCAGTAGACGTGTTGCAGCTCTAGTGGTGTAAGGATATGAGGGAAGCAGGATTTATAGAGGGAGAAAGACCTTTTGTTAGGCAAGCTGAGATGGAGCAAGCAGCAGCCCTCAGACTGATGGTCCTTTCACAAGAAAAGAAAAAAAAAAGTAGCAGCAAATTTCAAGTAACCTGTTTCGATTCTGTACCAGGTTGAAATTTGTTGTTGCCACCTGTTGAAGGGCTTAAGCATCTACAACTTCGCTTGTTTTCAAATGTGTTATTTTGCTTACTAAATATATTACCTTTCAGTACAGACTTTGCTTCATTTATGTGAGAGATCAAATGAGAAACTCTTCCATTAAGTTTATATGCTGATTATTTACTTATCTGTGCTCTTCATGATGCTGAGATAGAATCATATGTATTAAATATTAAGGCTCAAGCTCTACTATGAATGGCAGAGAGATTAATTTCCATGGTGCTTTCAAAAATAAAAATCCATTGCCTCAGAAAATTTGTTGTGTCAGGGTGAGTTTAGATTGGATATTCGGAGGAAGTTCTTTACTGAACGAGTGGTGAGGCACTGGAACAGGCTGCCCAGGGAGGTGGTGGAGTCACCAACCCTGGAGGTGTTTAAAAAAAAAGTAGATCTAGCACTTGACGCTATGGTGTAGTGGTTAGGTATGCTGGGATGAAGGTTGGACTAGATGATCTTCAGAGGTCCCTTCCAACCCCGAACATTCTGTGATTCTGTGATTCTATATTGCTAGAATTTAGTTATCATTGCAGTTTCATCTTGAAGGCATGATTTGCCAGTGCTTGGCAACAGAGTTGCGTATAATGGAACGTATTTTCCTTTGCTGCTTTCTTGAGTACTTAAAAATTATAGTATGATATAGTATGAATACAGCTTCATTTCTCTTGGTGCTAAGTTGCAGGAACAGATCTTATTTGCAATTCTAATCACACAGTTAAATAAGAACTAATAAAGGATGCTTTTTGTGAATTTGAGTTCTACAAACCGGAAACAACAGAAGAAAGAGATTTGGATTATATCAGTTATATGTGATACTGGCCATAAGCTATTAGTATAGTGCAACTATGAAAAAGGAACAGAATATGTTATGACAATATATTTTGGAGTAGGAACAGGGCACTGTTAGTATCCTGGTACAAAGCACTGATAAGAATTTGATTTGGAATCTTATTTGTGTCACCTTTGTTCAAGGAAAACAAATATAAGTTGGATGGGCAGCAGAGCAAATCTGTTGCAGTGGTAAGGAGAGCGAAGGATGCCTCTTGGGCATAGCAAGCAGAAGTGCACGGTTGGTTTGGTTTTGTGAAACAGCACAGAATGGAAGAAGTTAAATGACTCTTATATAATAAATAAAATCTCTTGAAAAGAAAATGTCAGCAGGTGAAAGGTGGCTAGAGCCAGACTAGGTGCAGAGATTTCACGCAACTGAGTGGAGGGGGCGTGGATTTTCCGAGAGTTGATCAAAGGAAGCGTGAACTCTTTGTGTAAGCTGAGGATAATGAATAAATAAATAAAATTGATAAACCCAGCATGTGATCTTGTTTGATACAGGCCAGACAGACACAATTTGTTGCTAGCAATGGAAAATGAGAAGCTAAATGTTCTGGGAAAGTTGAATTTTCCTATAGATATTCTTAAGTGTAGTTGGCTTTTTTTGCTCTAGATTTTTTTCTAAGAGTAGTAGCCGTAGTTATTTGGATTCATAGCTTAATTGAAGCTATTTTTTGCATCTCCAACTTCTAACTTCCCCTTGGATTGCTGGGATTTTTTTTTAATTAGACTATGTAATGTGATTATATAATACTTTTTGATAATGAAAGAGATAAGCAACATTGAGGTTGTTATTCTGCATATGTATAAGCTTTTAATAAAGAATATTATTTCTTAATATCAACGGTCTCAGAAGACATTAACAGGTTTATTTCTTTTTAAAGCAGAGTATTGCTGTCTGGAAAATCCTTCTTTATTACTACATGCGTGTGATCTTGAATGTATACTGTGATTTTTTTAATTGTTTGTTTGTTACCATTTGAATAGTACATAGCCAGACACAGATCAGAATGTGGTAACTGTAACTATTACCTTTGTTTGCAAAGTCATTTTGTTCTGATTTGAAAAATAACTACTAGTAACCACTCCTTAGTATATTTCCTGTACAGTTGTTGATATTTTTGATGATAATATTTCTTGTTTGGCCGTTGTGAGAGAGATTTTTTCGACCTTAGGAGTAGCTCTGAAGTTGATACACAGAAAGACTTTGTTTCAAATGTCTCCAGTAATTCCTAGAAACAGTCGTATGACTGTGAAAAAGAAACTTATGAGACAGTTTAAGCCCAGCTCAGACTTCAATTTCCATGGATAATATATTCTGCTTTATAGTCTTCGTCTTATCTGTAAATTATGGTGATAATAGTACAGTATATTACCAACATGAAGCAGAACACCTGTGCATAAGTCCATTTGTAAAATTCTAGCTACACGTTCTTTTTAATAGAAGTAATAAAATAGTTGTTTGTTAATGGTTTCTTTTCTCTTACAGAAACAGCAGTCACCCAAACCTGATTTGTATTACCACAAGAGGAAGTTCCCTTATGCCTTATTGTTTGGAGCTTTTCTATTTGTGTTTATACCTTGATGGATGCATCCATTAACTGTTCAGTGCATAAATTCTTATAGCAGTACCCCTTTCATCCTCCTCTAAAAAACAGACTTCTAGAACAAGAAAGTGCCAATTAATTTCCATAGCTCTCATATATTCCACTTGAACTATGAAGTGTGTTATTTTAATATGTGTATGTTTTAATGAGCCACTGAATATATTTATTTTGAATTTAAAGGGTTTTTCTTGAATATTTTGTTTTAGGTACCAGGGATTGGGTCCAACAGTTATAGTTTGTCCAACTACTGTCATGCATCAGTGGGTAAAAGAGTTCCACACTTGGTGGCCTCCATTTAGGGTCGCTGTTCTTCATGAAACTGGTTCTTACACCAACAGGAAGGTAATGGTTGACATCTATTTTGTAATTCCAGAAACTTCTCTCTATTTTTGGGGGGAAGGAGGAGGGCTAACAAAAAAAAAAATCCTCTGTTCCTGAATGTTTCTGTGCAAGCTTGTGCTCTTTCTATGTTTGTTTTATAACAACAGAATGTTCACTGCCTTGTATAGATGTGTTAGGAAGCTGGACAAAAAGGGGTTGAATTTAATGTTATCATACAGGTTTGTGTTACATAAACAAGTTAAACATAGTAGCAGATTTCTCGCTTGAGATTTGCTTTTACTTTAGTCCGTGTTAGGAGTTGATGACTAGACTGCTTGTGTACCAGATATGTGCTTCTAGTACTGGCAAATTCTTTCCTCACGCTTCTGTGCATCAGTTTGCATTGATCTGATATGTAATACATTTTGCTTGCACAGGCAGTTTCTTTTCAGTTGGTCAGTGGAGACATCACCTAGTCTCATTTCCTTTAATGACAATGTTACTTTGTTGATTTTCTTTCTGCCAAGCAGTACTTCTTCTGTCTTAATTTTCTTGGCCAGTATCTTAAGAAATGGAATACAAACACACATTGTAAGTTGAGAAGCCTAACTTGTCAGAAGTTTCAATCCTTGGTACCTTGCAAGAACAAAACAAGGAAAACATACACTTGTGATTTCCCTTGGCCTCATATTTGAGATGCTTAAGTGGATTTTCAGGATTCAGCAAAGAATTTTTAAATTTCTCTTTAAATATTTATTGAATTTCTTGTAATAACATTAAAATGATATGGTGCTTAATTGCTCTTGATTAAATGTATTCTGAGGTAATTGATGCAGTTGCAGTACATGGCAAAAAAGGAATAGCACGCTCTAATGTGCTCATAGCTTCCTGTTGTTCAATTAACTTGGTATGTTTTCAAGCCCTGAAAGTCTGTTGACCTCAATAACATGCTTGCATGTCTTCCTAAATTAAATTGTGTGTGCTTATTTTGGGATATTTGTTAATTAATGTACCTGACAGACTGGCTCAAAGTTTTGCATCTGCAGAAACAGTCAGGTTTTCAGGACTTCACCTTCCTCCTGTCCTCCCACAACTGCCTAATCAACAACTTCAAATTAAGGCATTTGGATACCATAGGATCGCTTTTTGAAGATGACTTTGAAAACTGAAAATTTTAGACCTACCTTCACAGCAGAGTATACATGTAGAGAAAATAAGCTGCAGAGGGTTACGCTTTTTTGATGTGACTGCATGTGGAACCTCTGCTGTAGCCAAAGGCTCTATTTCTGAGTAAGGACCAAACCCAGATAAACTTAGTATTAGGCTACAAGAAGTAGCATTCTTGGTAAATACATAGTAAGTGCTTTAGCTCTTTTTATTGCAACTTTTACATTATTAAACATTGTAATGTGTTCTTTTGAAGCCTCTTCGTGGTGCCATTTAGATTGTTTTGTTGGGGGCAGGGAAATAATAAAGAGGTTTTATAGGTTGAATTTATGGATCTCTGGGCTTAATAGTTGTTTATGAGAAGTGATAAAGCTGCTAAGAATGCATTTTTGATTCACAAGTGATACATGGTTGTGTAAGTGACTAGGCATTGTCTTCTCTAAGTTCACACTTGCTTAGAAGTATCTGAGTGTTTAGAGAACGCTGTAGTTATCACTAGTTCTTTAACGTACACGCCTGAGTCTTAACATACACATTTCTGTTTAAGAAAATTATCATTTTTAATACACAGCATTATAGAAGAATTCAGGTCTTCTTATATTTTTTTAAAAGACTACTTTATGCTAAAAAAGATAAACCTTATTTCCATAAGCATCAGTCAAAAAAGCCACTTGCTAAGAGGTGTGTCCTTATAAATCATAAACATTTTAGCCTTAAGAAGTTATGCTTGCCAAAAATCTTCCAGTCTTTGTACATTGCGTGTGTCCCTGTGAAGATAAGGCAACACAAACAACTTATCACCCTAAGTTAGAAGAAGATACTGTCCTTAAATTGTAAAAGCCTGAAGTACTGTGCTGAACAGAGCTACAAGATTAGGATTAGTCGATCTGCTCACATGTTCCTCTGTCGTTAGCATACTTTAAAGGCCAGAGTTCAGCGTTTCAAAGCTAGATAACTGCTGTGTAATCTTTTGGCATTAGTAGGAATTGTCTCTCTTAAGCTGTTTATTTATTTATTTGTAGTTTATTTTTAGTTTAAAAGTGCATGCCCTGAATTATTTCATTGAAGTGTATTTCCTGAGGCACAAAAATAATAAAATTTTTTTAAAATATAATGCCTGAATGTGACCGAACAGGAATTCACAATTATAGAATACATGATAAAAATAGCAAAAATTCTGAAATGCCACAGTCTCAAAATGGTGTGTATTCAGTATTAAATCTGTTGTCATATTTTTAAATATTTAAAATTATTCCAAAAGCCGCAACTAAACCAAAGGCAACCTCTGAGAAAAGTACCCAGTGCAGTAAAATGTAAGTTAATAAGTGTTGTGGTGCGAGTTGATAAAACCATGGTGTTTGATTTCTTCATTGTCAGCACAAATCCTTGTTTATTAAAAATTTAGCTTGAAGGAAACTTTAATTAATTACAGGTTCAGTAAATCCTGACTAGGATTCTGCTGCGGTGTGTTTACAGTGAATGGCCTTCATGTGCCTGTGTTTCACTTCTGTTCTCTCTGCTAGCTGACAACGTGATTTATGGCTGTTGTTTTCTACTAGTCCACTGTTTGCCCTCTAGGAGGGATTGGTCTCTTGAGCCTCCATAATAACAGCAGCACTTTCACAAAACATCTTTTAATGACAACAGTGTAGCATTCTGTAAGGCAGGCTAATTGCAGACATACCCTATTAATTGCAAAAACTAGGAGAGGTTACATATTTTACAAGCTTTTAATTTGAAATCGCCCGAGATTATTTGTCTTAAGTGTTTGGGTAGAGACGTTGACAATATTCTATGATAGGCCGTTGCCCATGCTCTAGGACATAATTGCTGACTGCAGGCAATGTACCAGGTAGAACTAAGCTTTGGACATCCACACCTGCCTATAAATCCTACTCTGTCCGTGATACAAATTGTTCTACAGATTGCATCTTCTCTTGAGAATCGTGAGGTCAACATTAAATAATGTGTCATGGTTTTATCAGGAGATGATAATCAGAAAGTAGAAATTCTTGAAGCAGTTAAGTGCAGAAGTGTTTTTAGAATCTTGGATATGTCTGAGCAAGAAGTTTTACAGTCATGGACTTTTAACTCTGAGTCTTTGAGAAGGATCCTCCCCTTTTATTTTTGCTGGGTTTGGTTTGGGTTTTTTTTAAAGGCACTTCTAGTACTGAGGATCTTTCCTGTAGCAAATTCTTCGGTGGTTCTACTTTTTTTTTTTTTTTGTCTTTCAAACTGGGTATACTTATTTCATCCAGAATTTCCTCCTAGCCCATCATCGTCTAAGTCTTCTAGATTTATATGTGAAGGATAAATGCGAGAAAGAATGAATCTGAAATACTGTGTCTTGAATGCTGTGGAAGATTAGATAGAGACTGTCCCTGCCCTACATAACTTACAGCTGTAAAGGCTGATAAAAACTTGGGGAAAGGATGTAGCTTACAAGAGATGAAGATAAATAACAAATATATTAATCCTGTTAATGAAAAAGAATTTAGGATTAACCACATAGATTTTTATGCTTGTTTTTCACTTATTTAATTTTCCTCTAATGTTCTAGACCTTGCATGGAGTGCACAAAGCTGAGTTTGTGAGGTGAATATAGGAGAACTTGAAGAAACCATTTAGTTACTTTAATCAAATTTATAAAGTTTTGGGGTTTTTTGGACATTGGCTTTAACAAAAATCATATAGTTGAAATATTATATTTATTTTATTTTCAAACTAAATTACATGTCTGCTTTTTAAAAACATGTTTTTTACACAGCTTGGACAGCAGACCTGTAGGATCTGAGTTTTCTGTCTCACTGTTACTGACAGCATGCGCCTTTTGCTTTTAGGTGAAACTAATTGATGAGATTGCTTCATGCCATGGAATTTTAATTACATCTTATTCATACATTCGACTGATGCAGGATAACATCCACAGCTATGACTGGCATTATGTGATTCTGGATGAGGGTCACAAAATTCGAAATCCAAACGCTGCAGTCACACTTGCATGCAAGCAGGTACTTTATAAAAAATAAATGAAAGATTTTTTTAAGTGCTCTGGGGGGAGATTCCAAAATCTACTAGGCTTTATTACTTTCACATTAAAATACACGTTTGACTATTAATAAAGAATAAAAGCATAAATTACAATGATCTGTATTTGATTGTTTAATTTACTTAACGTTTTTAATGAGTTTACATCAGTGAATTTACGGAAGTATGGTAGAGAAATTTTAAATTGTGTAGTAATTTATCATTAGGGATAACTATCAGATTGCTGGTGTTCATTTCCTGCTAACAGTTCACAGACAATATGTTGCAGAAAACTGTGTTTATTTCAGGAATATGAGACCATGTTTTAAAATGAGAATTCATTGATGGTGAAATTGAATATCCTCTGAGGTGAGAGTCAGGTTACACCATGAACCATGAAAATAATTCACCTTTCGTTTTGTGGGTTTTATTAATAGTTCCGCACACCCCATCGAATCATCTTGTCTGGCTCTCCTATGCAAAATAACCTAAAGGAGCTCTGGTCCCTCTTTGACTTTGTATTCCCAGGGAAGCTGGGAACATTGCCTGTGTTCATGGAGCAATTTTCTGTTCCGATAACCATGGGAGGATATTCCAATGCCTCTCCTGTCCAGGTAAATGCATCAAAAATACTACTTGAAGAATACTACTTGAAAAATACTACTTGAATACTGCTTGAAGAAAGCTGTTACGTTTTTTCTTAACTGACTTCTAAATACCTTTCATGCTGTATGCTCTAGACACTAACCCAAAAGAGATTTTCGTGTGAGTTATACTGCTCTGTGTGTGAAAAGAACTATTCAATTAAATGACACCAGTTCATTTTTACAGGGGTTTAGCTTATACACAAGATTTTCTTGTCAAAAACCCTGGAGTGTAAATCGTTAGAAGCCCTTCTTTGGTATGAAGTAAAGATAAGCATATTAGGGTGGAAGGTGACTCATCTCATATTCTGATGTATTTTAATAGAACTCTACTGTTTGCTGTAAGGCTTTGGCAAATTGTGCAGTAGAGGAATCCAAACTGAAAACTGTTTTCATTTAAAAAAAGCTTAAGTAGGTATTGAAAGTCTGAAAGTACATAAACTAATTTTGAAAGCAAAAATTGTTTCAAATATTATTTTGAATAAGTCTGTCTAATAAACTTCGCTGTGGTGGTTCTCAGTATTTATGACTTCTTAAACGTTTTCCAAATTAGCTGATAGATAAATTGTCTACATAATAATCTGCAGGCTAAGTTTCATATAAATGCTAATAAATTTGTATCTTTTTAAATATTCTTTGTGATGTTTTGCACACATACATTGATAAAGTTCTTTTTAAGTTTAAATACTTGTCTAAAGCTTACTAATTTACTAAATTGGACATGCAATTTTGTTTTTTACATATCAATAATTTATTATATTCTTTGTCTTGCTTTAAGAGAAATTAAGGGAGTTTTGGCCATTATGTACAGTTAATACCCATCTTACACATCCATTACCCATTACAGAACCATATGCTCCATTTAGGCCTGAGTGACCTTTAGTTTCTGTGATCATGGGGATTTTCTGGTACTGAGGGGTTTTTTTTGATAGTCTCAAGTGGGCACTAATCTTGTTGTCTAGTAACCACCATTGCTGCAGGCTTCTTTTTGATCTTCAGTATATATATTAGCAGTTTTTCATGAGGATTTTGGTTCTGTGCAAATTTATGCTCAGTTCTTGGTTGATTTATAAAGGAAGTATCTGATTTCTGGTCTAAAAAGTCCATGAAATTAGGAAAGATAAATTAGTGGTATCTGAGGAAGACTTATTCAATATGATTGATGCTAACATGAATTTTATTGCAATTCATGTTGTTTTGAATATGTAGCAATCACAAGCTGTCTCATTTTATTACGATTTTTATATTGCTAATTGTAGAATTTTGCTTGTTGCTAAAATTAATGTCAAGAACCAAAATACAACTTCTGCTTTTTCTTCCTTTTTCAGGTAAAAACTGCATACAAATGTGCCTGTGTGTTACGGGACACCATAAACCCCTATTTGCTGCGCAGAATGAAGGCTGATGTAAAAATGAGCCTTTCACTTCCAGATAAGAATGAACAGGTTTGCATATCTTTACTATTAGATCTGAGCCTTCTCCCTCCCCAAACTCCAGTCTTTCATGGACATTTGGAAATAATTTGTGCTAATAGTCAACAAAGTGCTGTTTTAAGTAAACATGTAGAACTTTCATGTTGCGTGTTCTTTCCGTCTGTGTTCTGACTGTTAAATGGTCGTAGTCTTGTGGGTTCTGTATTGAGGTACACTTCCATCTGAAAAACAAAGGATATATGAAGTGTAGTCCGGTCTGCTTAATGCAGCTTTCCTAGATCACAGTGCACACAAAGGAGGTGTCTTATGGGGTGTTCCCTAGGGTGCATCCCTTGGACAACTTTAACATTGTTTCCTGCTGTAAAAAGGTTGATATTGGAAGTTGGTTGGCCTGTACCTTCTAATAAGTCTTTTAAAAATTAGCCTTTTGATCTAAAACTTTGTTCTACAAAGAGGTGGAACCTCTTTGTACCTGGCTTGGGGTGATCCCAAACACAGATACAGGCTGGGCGATGAGTGGATTGAGAGCAGCTCTGCAGAGAATGACTTGGGGGTGTTGATGGATGAAAAACTGAACCTGAGACCGCAATGTGTGCTCGCAGCCCAGAAGGGCAGTCACACCCTGGGTTGTATCAGAATAGGCATGGCCAGCAGGTCAAGGGAGCTGATTCTTCCTCTCTACTCCATTCTTGTCTGACCCCATCTGCAGTCCTGTGTTCAGCTCTGGGGCCCCAAGCATAAGAAAGACACAGACCTGCTGGAGTGGGTCCAGAGGAGGGCCACGAAGATGATTAGCAGAATTGGAGCATCTTCCCTATGAGGACAGGCTGGGAGAGTTAGGGTTGTTCAACCTGGAGAAGAGAAGACTCTGGGGAGACCTTATGGCGACTTTCCAGTTCTTATGGGGAGTCTACAGGAAAGAAGGAGACAGACTCTTTATCAGGGAGTGTAGTGATAGAACTAAGGGTAACAGTTTGAAAGAGGGTAGATTTAGATTAAATACTAAAAAGAAATTCTTTACTGTGAGGGTGATGAAACACCGGAACAGTTTGCCCAGAGAAGTTGTGGAAGTCCCCTCCCTGGAAGTGTTTACCGTCAGATTGGATGAGGCTTTGAGCACTCTGGTCTAGTGAGAGGTGTCTCTGCCCATGGCAGGAGGGGTAGAACTAGATGTTCTTTAAGGTCCCTTCCAACCCACACCATTCTAATTCTGTATTTTTTAGGAAACATTTTGATTCAAAGTACAGGAGGTTGAAAGGATTATTTAGAAAACTGAAATTCCTACAAATACTCATTTGTGGTAATTATTAGATTATTCTGCCACTTGGGTTTCAGTGTTTCAGGCTTTCTTGTCCTCTCCTCACTCTTATTTCCTGCCTCCTCTAAAAGAGAAGTAAATGTGTTAGTCTTTGTAAGATAGTACTGCAAGGTATATAATAAATGAGTTTGCCGTACTCCATTTCTGCTGTGCAGTCTAATGATCTTATTTTAATCACATATTGAATTTCTGTATAGTTTAAAGAGTCTAGACTACTACTGTAAAGAATGCAATCATAAACAGATGAAACAAATTTGATTTTTGTTCTTGTCAATCAAAGGGCACTGTGTAAGTTTGACGTGACATAATGTTGGGTACATTGCAGAATATGAGGAAGTTCTGTTCCATTTTAGCCCACTGTGCCATCTGAAAAATTGTTAGATGCTGATACTCAAAGGGTAATGACAGAACAGATTATGTGTACTTAACCTTCCCCTGAGATACTAAGAATTTACAAGTTGTAAGGGACGTAACAGACACACAGTGGAAAGCGTTTCCTATAAACATACCTTTGAGAGGATACTAACATTGCACAGTTAGCTCATTAAAACTGGAAAATGGCAATGCTTCCAAAACTAAAGCAATTTGAGGGGAAAAATTAACAACTGGGAAAGGGTGCAGAAAAACTCATGAAAACCCATCTTAATTATTCTGTTCATTCTCTGAAAATCCTAAGATTTTTATTTCTATGCAGTATCTTTTATTACAATATGTCAGACATCTGTGAAGCTTTATTGTAGCACAATGTAAACTTCAAAAATTCCCTCTACTTGAATTTTACAGGTTGGCCTTCAGTGGTTCATTTCTTTGTTTTGGTAGGTCCTCTTTTGCCGTTTGACAGATGAACAGCGTCAAGTCTATCAAAATTTCATCAACTCTAAAGAAGTTTACCAGATTCTCAACGGAGACATGCAGGTTGGCATTAATTAAGGTTAATAACAGGTAGAGTTTGATGGATAATGAACTGGCTTTTACATTCTTCTAGACGGATTCTGAGCAGAAAGGGAAGAAAACACACTCATCTCAGTTCTGCTTTTGTGGATGTTGGCTTTTTGTTCTCAGAAATGTTCCACGGAATATATAGAGTTAGCGATCCACATGACCAGATAAAAGTAGTAATGGAATGGGCTTCACAATGTGTTTGTGATCTTGGGACAAATGACGGCTTGCTGAATGATCTGCTGTAGGTAACTGTATGCATGCTTTTAACCAATTTCAAAAGTGAAGCAAAGGAGAAGAGTAATTTGTCCTGAGAGTACAGTTCAGGTATGATGTGATGCAACAGTTGGTGATTTCACAGAGTCTTAACACAGAGCAAATAGCAAGCATCTTTGCTGTTATCTCCCTAGTCACTTCAAGATCTTTTGTCTCCATCCCCACAACATAAGTGTTGAAATGGCTGTGGCCAGGATAACAGCAGTAACTGAAACACGATTTCAAATGCCTACTGTCATCTGTGTGAAGAGTTTGCTGTTCCCTGTGACTCCCACCCTGCACACATCTGCTCCATTTGACTTTTGTATGCACACAGTGGATATTTTTCACTTCTATTTTAGCTGCAGGATACAGATCTACTGTTTGTAAGAGAAGAAGTAATATGTCTTGCTTATAATGTGTAATTTTGCACGTTTCCTCATCTTGTGAAGAGTGCAAATCTTTCTCCACTCACCCCCAGTGGCTCCAGTTAGTTGCATGGCCACTACAGCTATGTATAATGTAGTGTCATACAAAGCAGGTGTTGACCTTATCACTGTTTGCAGTTCTCTGTTTTTCCAGATCTTGCAAAGGTGTAGCAGCCAAGTTTTTCAAGTGCCTAGCCATTCTAGTTATGACAATGAAAATTGTTTAAAGGAACTTGATCTTCAGGAGATGGCTTGTACAAGAACATCTGGAGAAATTTCTCTAAGATGTTACAGAATGGGCTATCATATTTTGTAGAGTTCTGAAATTTCTGAACAGTAAATGTCAATGCTTTTATTAGATGTTTTGTGATGGCAGCAGTGAATCCCAGATGAAAAACAAAAACCCCAACATACAAACAAACCATAAATTATCAGCAGGCTTATCCAACTTGCAGTGGTAGAAGATTGAAGGATTCACTGTTTCAGTCTAGTTCATTTTATGGGTTCCTATTATATCAGAAGAATAAATAATACTTGTAATATTATTGAGTAAATAACTGAACAGTTTTGCCTTCTAACATGGCAGCAAAAGTGGTAATTTTCAGCTTTATACATTTGTTTAAACACGTTTACTTATCTGGTTTTTGTTGCCATGCATTCTGGTGGGTACACTTGTTATCCTCAGGGTCTATCTTAAGTTACCTGCTGACATGGCAGAGCCTGTAAGGAAGAACACAGTAACTTCAAGTAACAAACTTAGTGGAATTTTTCCTTTTAAGTAGGAAAAATTTGATGTGAGTTACAGTTAGGGCTTGCTTTTGCTAATGTAAAAATCTTACCATTGTCACCAGAATGGGCTCACAAGACCATAAATTTCATTGACCTTCTTTTGTACTGTTTTTTCCTAAAATATTTCATTAATTATTAATGTCCATTGACTTCTGTAAAGAGCAAACCACAATTAGAAACAAACTTCTTGATGTTTACTAGATTCATCCATTGCTGTTTGTTTTTCCTAAACACAACTCATATAGTTAAAAGTATTTGTCAAGAAAATAAAAATATTTTTTTCTCTTGTATTCTTTAGATTTTCTCAGGACTAGTAACTTTAAGAAAGATTTGCAACCACCCTGACCTCTTTTCTGGTGGTCCCAAGATTTTGAAGGGTGTACCAGATGCTGACATAGAGGAAGCAGATCAGTTTGGATACTGGAAACGTTCTGGAAAAATGATAGTGGTAGAATCCTTGCTGAAAATATGGCACAAGCAAGGTCACAGAGTGCTGTTTTTCACTCAGTCAAGGCAGGTAAGGTGAGCTAATTGGTTTTAGTTACTGCTAAACCTAAAAAAGTGAGTGTGTGTGTGTCCCAACAAACCTTGTAATTAGAACCACCTTTTGTAATGTTCTTCTCGGGGAAATAAACATCTTTTTGGCAAAAAAAAGTACTAAAAGGACTATTGTCTTTGGAATAATTGGAGACCAGTTCCCAAGCTCAGTAAGCTCTAAGGAAACAACACGGTGTTGTGGCAGTGTTGCCCGATTTTGGTGTACTGGGTCAAAGCCTGTATCAGTTATACCCGTATAATACTGGACTGAAGCAGCTGTGATGTATTTATTGTCCCTACTGCATAGTTTCAGGGCAAACTCAGTTTGCTTTTTCTTGCAGAGTCACTTTTCTGGCTCTGTTTAGTGCATGTGCACATCTCATCCTCAGAATGATGTGCTTTGGGCAAGTAGCAGAGACAGTAACCTTCCTTTGTTTTCCCTGTGTGTTCACGATTTTGTCCTGCTTCCATGAATTCCCTTGGAATGCTGCACCATTTACCTGGTTAACTGTCTTGAGACCATGGCTCTGGGCTTCCCAAACCAAGCACAAACACTCCACTTGTGTTCAGCGGGGAAATAACTACTCTTTTTTTCCCCAAGTACCTAAGCTAATAAATTTTCTACTCATTTAAGATTCACAAGTTCTGTTTGATTGGCACTGCAGTTAGTACCAGAAACTCTTATGACTTAATCAGATATTTGCTTAGTCTTTACATCTGGATTTAATTATTTTTATTTCCATCACAACAGATGCTGCAGATACTTGAAGTCTTTGTGAAAGACAGAAATTATTCCTACCTCAGGATGGATGGCACCACATCTATAGCTTCCAGGCAGCCCCTTATAACAAGATACAATGAGGTGAGATGTTGCATTGCACACACTAATGCCTGTTCCTGAGTATGGCTGAGTTCTTGCATTCCTTTTTGGTCTGTTTTTAAATATACGATTTCAGATTTCAGATACAAAGCTGGAGAGTTCAGTCAAATGAAACGACTTCCTTTGTGAGAGGGGAAAGAAGTCAACGCTTTTTTCATTCTTAAGTTGGGGTTTCTGCTAATCATAAAAACCTGCAGTTAAAAAGGGGGAAAAGAAATTTTATTGGACAACAGTAAATGAAATAAATTACTTTTATTTGTCAAAAGAGATATTAAACACAGAAATGTGTTCCTTCTCTTGTCTCCCTTTGCATCTTTGCAAATAATGCTGATAAAAGAATCCAGGAAATTAAAAAAAAGTTACCTTTTATTTTGGTAATCTTTGCATTAGCAAATTCTCTCTTGTGTTATAGGACAAATCCATATTTATTTTTCTTCTAACAACTCGTGTTGGTGGCATTGGAGTTAACTTGACTGGTGCTGACCGGGTTATTATTTATGATCCTGACTGGAATCCCAGTACAGACACACAGGTGAGTTTGGTTTGTTCCATTCCATTTATGAAATAAGCTGAAACAGAACTGAAGATAGAGTGACATTTATCTCCTCAGACAGTGCTAAAGCACTACGTTGCCCTTCCCTAAGTTGCTGTTCCCAGCAGCATTCACTTAGGGTGCGGTTCTGCGTTATGATTACTCTTGTGGCAAAGGCAATCTAAGTGGTTCCCACCACATCCCCTTTATGCTGTTATACCTTACCACTCTTTAATGTCATCGATTCATATCGCCTGTTTAGAGTGTAGCCAAACAAACAGTTAAAATGGCCTGCTTTATTTTAAATAAATAAAAATACTGGAAGAATTTTTGAAGAGAGAGTACACCTGTGCAATCTGTTGAGTAGTTGTGCCAGTTCATGATGGCAATGCAGGTTAAGAAAAGGAGAACAAGTGTTGCTTGAGTTGACTTTGTCACTAAATAATGGTATGTAGCTATGCCCTTAGAAGCTGCTGTTAAGCCAATACCTTAACAAAGTTGTTCTTTATCTGATGGTGTGATGAGACTCTGGTTTATCAGATCCCTTAACAGTATACGGACTTCACATGTTTGAGAGGAAGACATCATTTTTTTAATGGAAATCCTGCATAGCTTTGAGAACTGCAAGTGTGTAATCTGCCCTGGAGTGATCTATTTTAGTGATTGGTTCAAGAGGTTTGTAGGAGAGCTTTCAGTTAAGCAAAAGAAGAAAAGTTCAAAGGAAATGTGTGTACATATCCCAGTTAGGAGTTCTAACTGCAACATAATTTATTTTTTTAGATTTTTTTGTATAGATTTCTTGGTACAATTGGAGACTTGTCTTTTTACATATGTAAACTTACGAAATTGTTTTCCTCTCCTGTTGAGTTAGTTGTCCTAATGCTGTAGAAATACCACAGCTATGTAACTTCCTGAACTAAGTGTCCAAACTCTGTTTGAGACAGTGGTATTGATAGCTTTCTGTCAAACATATGTCTAAGAGGCTAATGAGTGGTAACCAAACCTTTTTGTGTTCCAGGCTCGGGAACGTGCTTGGAGAATAGGCCAAAAGAAACAGGTGACTGTGTACAGGCTTCTCACGGCAGGTACTATTGAAGAGAAGATATACCACAGGTCAGTCAGAAAAATTTCTTGGATACAACCATAAACTCAGGCAGTGCATCTGAGATCGTGTAACAGTGACACACCTGTGCAAGTGCACCTGTGGCTTGTAATCCCCAACCTTGGTCTTGATGGAAATCATGGAAAACTTTTTAAAAATTTCTACTGAGGAATGGGCTGCCTTCTAATATTAGACTCCCAGCTGCAGGGCTGCGCTGCTGCCTCTCTAGCTCCAAGACCTACTTGCTAAATATACATCATCAATCTGTTCCAGCAGCTGTGTCCAGCACATCCAGAATTCACTGTAAATAAGAGAGTAAGGGGCATAGACAGGAAAAAAGGAGCCCTTTACTCAGAATACGAGACTCAACAAGTCTGAAGTGGAAACTGAAGTCAACAAGTTCTTTATATTGTCTTTAGGATATATAAAGATGCATGTGATACATACATACATTTACTACTCCACAAACCTAATTTGATTTCATTCCCAAATCATTACAAAGTGAATTAAATCCCAAGAACCACCAGTCATATTCACGTTATTTATTCCACAATGTAGCTAAAGCCTTAAAGTGCTTGTATTTCAAAATCAATGAAATCTTTTTGGTTTGTTTTCCCATTCAGCTTTCTTTGGAAATAGCTTCACTCATATGAGTTCCAAATGAATGTACATGGGAATCCTCTGTCTAGGCATTACTCTTTAGAAATGGAATATCCTTTTTGAAAATGCACATGAATGAAAAGCTCTAAATAATGAAATACCCGCAATTTAATGCTTTTTTTTTTTTAAATCTATTTTACCACATGGACACAAAGCATCCGCTTTTGATTGGCTCATGTCCCTCTGGCATACTTCTGTTTGAACAACACTGACCACATCAAGGAAGTGGGCTCTGAGGGTCAGGACAGCCATCAGAAATTCATTTATCTCCAGAACAGCACAGTGGCCTTTGAATATTAAGCAAGCTGTGCCTTCTCTTTGCCTGTGTTTTCTTCCCTGCAAATATGTTAGCATGCTTGCAGGAAATTATGAAGTTCAGTTAATTCTTAGAAAGCCTTCTGATCAGTGCACTGCAGCAGCTGGATGTAGTTTTTGTCAGCTCGATTTAAAAGTAATATACCTGCTTAATGCCAGCAGAGCCAAACCCTGATAAAATTACTTCTTGAGAACTGATTTTCAGCTGTCGGTTTTGTACAGGGAAATAGTGCCTAGAACTGGCAATCAAAAGCTATGTAGTACAAACATGTCATAGAAGTAGAGTTACCAATACTCGAAGATTTCTTACAGCTTAGTTATCTCCCCAGATTTGTTTCTTTCAGTTGGCTGCAGAAAGGTTCTTTTTTTCCCTTGCTCTCAGCCACAAGTCTGATTTCCCTTTCCAGTGGTTGCCATCCGGTCATCGCCATCAGACTGAGCTACTCTGCTGCTTTTGATTCCTCCAACTGAGCCATTAAAATGTTGTCATTTTAACAAGCTCTTGTTTTCCTTTGAGGAGCTTTCTGATAGTTTTGTTGTAATATATGCAAGCTTTTCGATGCTAATGGGGGAAAAAAAAAATGCTGTGAAGTTATTTATTGCTTAAGCTAAGGGCTGCCTCATAGGATATTGCGAGATGGTGGTTACCTGTTGTGTTATGGGGTTGTTGCAAAACTATAAATCCCTGTGTTTAACAATTAAGTTGGTTGGTTGAAAGTTACTAACTCAAGATTGTCTTTTGGAAACTAACATCATCTTCCCACTGCTTAATTGTCCTGCAGAGTAACATTTGTGCTTATACAGTTTTCTGTTTAAGTACTGTGTTCAGTACTTAAACATAGCTAGACATTGTTTCATGCACAGAGTACTTTTTTTTCTTTTTCAGGCAAATCTTCAAACAGTTTTTAACGAACAGAGTGCTGAAAGACCCTAAGCAGAGGCGCTTTTTCAAATCCAATGACCTGTATGAACTTTTTACTCTGAGCAGCCCAGATGTGTCTCAGAAAACTGAAACAAGTGCAATTTTTGCAGGTACATGGTTTTTCTATTTGTTTAAATGCAAAAATGTTCAGAGTATTTGATAAATGGATACTATTTCACTCATCCCTCAGGTACTGGTTCAGAAGTTCAAGTTCCAAAACGCCATTTGAAACAGAAACTTGAAAAGCAACCTGATAATGACACTTCTAAAGGTGATCTCCATCTTACAGAAAGCAGCTCACCAAAGTACAGCAGATCATCCAATTCCTACACAACCACCCACATGACAAATTGTTCTTCTAAAGCAATAGAGACCAGTGAGGAAGTCCAAGGAAGTTTGGAAGCCTTTGAAAATAGCTATGCAAAAGAAAATACAGAAGCTGCTACTACTATAAATTCATTGAATAAAAGCAAGGAGGAAAGCTTGGAAGAAGACAAATCTATGTCCCTGCCATTGCCAGGTGATGCAGGGTCTTCAGAGAATGCCAAATGTCTGAGTGCTGAGGTGGCTGAAGTACATGGAGCAGCTAATGCAAATGTCGAGGGAGATTTTAGCCTTACATGTGGTGCAGCTGGCTCTTGGGAAAAGCAGGTGGCTAAAGCTGAAGATGGGCAATTAGATAATACTCATTATAAATGTACTTCAAAAACAAAGCACAGGGTGGATATGCTGTCACATGAGAGTCACAAAGATAAATCTAAGAAGAAACATCACAAAGATGCCAAATTTGAAGGAGAGCGCATTCCTCATCTAGTGAAACAAAAGCGATACAGAAGGGAGAATAGTGAAGAGAAGGAGGAAGACTCAAAGAAAACTGATGATTATGTCTTGGAAAAACTTTTCAAAAAGTCAGGTAACTGTTGTTATTTGGTGGCTCAACAATATCTGACTATTTAAACAGGTATATAAAACTTTTGGGAAAGAGCAGTTCTTTTACTCTGATGGTTAGAGCTACAAGTGTTATCTGTTCTGTTACTGTACTGAAACATTAAAATGTTCATCACTGAAATGCTCTGGTTATGAATGTACTAATTACATTGGCACAGACATTTCTGAGAGATCTGCAGCCTTCCAGAAACCACTTCTGGATATAGAAATAATGCAGTGTTACTTCTGGAAATAAGGATGTATCAAACCTTCATTCATACAAGGGTTTCACTCTGTCTGTCCTGTCCATAGGAGTAGAAACGATCGATTTACCCACATAATTGCCAAGTCTGTTGTGAATAACGACCTCAGCACACCAGAAGTGGTTTATGGTCAAATTGATTGCTTAGCCAATAGAGGGGATTCTCTCATTAGAAATTACTGTACTGAAGTGCTGAATATAATCAGCCTGAAAAAGGAAAAATGTGATTGTGGCATTCACTTAAATGATGAATATTTAATTTTACAGATAACCATGTAAATTAACAAATGTCTTCTGTCACTTTATCTTGTATCTTCTGGTTTTTAGGGGTACACAGTGTTATGAAGCATGATGCCATTATGGAAGCTTCTAGTGCAGATCATGTGCTGGTGGAAGCAGAAGCAAACAGAGTGGCACAGGATGCCTTAAGAGCCTTAAAAGTCTCTCGACAGCGCTGTTTAGGAGCTGCTTCTGGTGTGCCAACCTGGACAGGCACAACTGGTTTTTCAGGTGCACCATCAGGAATAAAGTAAGTTCAGGTCTCGCACTGCTTTTCCAAAAATAGAAGAGTTCCTTAGGATGCTATGGATTTCTCCTTTTTTTGCACTTGGTATTTGCAGTAATTTGTATCAAAGTGGAGTTTCATGGGTTTTATTTAATAAAAACATGAAGGCATATTACAAGCATAGAAGTCCATTCTCAAGTACAAAGAAAGCTTTATGGTTGCACAGTAGAGGAGATAAAGGTAGACAGAGGACTTCTGAAAACTCTGAAATACAAACCCAGTCAGTGTCTTTCACAAAACTATCAAATAATTTTGAGAAGAAAGTTTTATGGAGTAAATTTATTTGTTGGTTTTTAGGAGTCGATTTGGTCAAAAAAGAAACCCCATGCTGCTTTCATCACGTTCCACTTGCGCATCACCTGTGAAGAAGTGCAAGGTAAGAGACACAAGCTAACATTTCTCTTCTAATAGCTGATATATGCAAAATGTTCCAATTTATGCAACGAATCTCATTTATACTGTGTAGATGTCTCATACCCACTTGTCATATGATTACATAGAATTCTAGAATTTTTAGTCACCCATAAATCTGATTTTCATCTCGATCAAGTCTAATTAGATACAGCAGTCACAAATTGCAATATGATCTGGTTATCTTCTGAAGACCAGCAATGCTTTCCTTTCGTTTCTGAAGTTCTGAAGTTGAAACCAGCATGTTACCTCTTTATTGTGTGTATCAGGTGAAATACTAGCTTCTCAGTTGATCATAGAATCATAGACTCATAGAATGGCATGGGCTGGAAGGGACTTTAGAGATCATCTAGTCCAACCTCCCTGTCAGTGTTCAACTTTGTCATCGAAGTCTAAACAGCAGGCAGATTTTGTTTAATAGATTCTGTGGATCTCAAAATACAAATTTCTCCATAGTCTGCATGCTTATTTGCAGGATGCAGATACAGTAAAGAAAGAAAAGGTAAAGAAGTCTAATTCCGATGGGCACTTTGACGGAAAATCAGGAGAATCATCATCCAGTGCACTAGACTCATCATCTTTACTTGCTAAGATGAGGGCAAGAAACCACCTTCTTTTACCACAACAGAGAGTGAATGAGGGAGATGAAAATCATCAGCAACCACCCACCCCAGCCCCAGGTTCAACAGAATATGATGAACTGCTCGTGGATATGCGTAACTTCATAGCGTTCCAGGCCCGTGTGGATGGCGAGGCCAGTACTCGGGAACTACTGAACGAGTTTGAGTCCAAACTGCCAGTAGCACAGTCCTGCGTCTTTAGAGAACTTCTCCGCAATCTCTGCACCTTCCACAGGAACCCGAATGGTGAAGGTGTCTGGAAGCTAAAGCCAGAATTCCGCTGACCTCTGTCAGGGGAAGGCACTTGTTCATGTGCATGGCCACTGCTCTCCGTTCCAGGAGTTACTGTTTGTCTTTTAAAATGAGGAATTGTTTTGTATTCCTGATTTAATAATTGACTTGAGCAGTCAGTGATGCAGAGCTTGTTGCAAGCTCAGAGCTAACTTAATTTCTAATTTACACTATTTATATGAAGTGCCGACTACCTCATAGGTGAAACAATACAAAATATCAGCACCTTTTCTTTAAAAGAAATCTTAATATAAATGGGATGAAGCATACCCTACTGTCTTTTTATTGCAATAAGAACCATGGATGTTGCCATGGTTGTAAGACTTTTATTTGATTTCTGTGAAATTCCAAGAATTTCTTCCATTATTTTCTTTGTTACTGGAATGGTTGTGGGGCACACAGCGTACCATCAAAAACAAACAAAAAAAATAAAAAGATGGGGGCCATCATGAGAGATTCACTTGTACCAACAAGTGCGTCAAAATCAGTGTATGACGCTTTCATCAGTAGTGAGAACTTTGCTTTAATATTGGTGCTTTTGTTGTTCCCAGCATCTAGCATATAGAGTGTATATAGGGTAACTTCCATCACTAATTAACTTGGAGAAATACTTCTACTGCTGTGGAGGTTTAATCACAAATATACTGAAAGCCTGGCAGGATGTTGAGATGACTGACAGTTGGTAATTTAGGAAAACTTAATATATTACTAAAAACTCATTTACACCGTAAAGGGTTTGGTTACAGTCCCATACACCACTGGCAATTGCGTGGTACAGTATTTCGTACCACTGAGGTGACAGTAACTAGTCACAGGTTGTGGACTGATAATTGAAATCCCATGAAATGTCCATGGGTCTCACTGTAATTCATATCAGAAACTTTCCAGTTCCTCGTTAGCATTTAAAATTTTATACCTTGGCAAAGACTCAGGTGTTAGTTAGTCAGAGGCAATGGTTTCACTATGTTTTACTAAACATAATCACTTTTGGAACATGTACAGAAGTTACAGGTCGCACCTGTTCTGTAGAGAGGGAAAAATCTCAGTCTTCCTGACAGTCAGACAAGTTCCAATACCTATTTTCTTCCAAGGAAGGAAGGATTGGATTTTCTATAGCAAACCCAAGTACTACATTGGATCTGTCTTCAAGGTGCTAGTGTGCTATATAAGGAAGTCTTAAGGGGGAAAAAAATGATAGATTTTGAGAAGAAAGCCACATTCTTGCACACTATTGCAGCAATATTAAATTAATGTATGGCTTAAACTAGGAACAGTTAAATATGCCTAATGCCCTTCCTGTCAATGAGCTACTGACAACAGGAAAAGCCCACTCCTTGTAGGTTTTTGTTCAGTATGTAAGTACCTTCAAGTGAAAGTACAAATATTGCAAGATGAATGGTGAAGCAAGAATGCAAACTTGTTGCTTTGGTTTCCTAAAATAAGTATTTAAGATACTTTGAAAAACGGCTTTTCCTCTTGTTTTTGCTTAGTGTTAAATGCTCTGTAGAGATTTGCAAAAAGTGATGCCTCGTTGTCTCAATAACTGGTTGGTTGGCCTTTCACAGACTGGAGTTAAAAGGGCAGACAGTCCAAGAATCTATTTCTTTTCCTCATGGCATTCAAAGGTGGGACTGTTGCACCTTTTTCCAACATCTCTTTTACTGATCTCATTTATATTCACTTACATTCCCTCTTTCAGAAGAGAGATGAGACCCAGAATCTAGGCTGCAATTATAAAACACTTCAAAAATTGTAAAAATAAATAAATAAATAAATAAATGCTGTTCTTTCCAAAGCCCTAGGGAATTCTAATTGGTTTTGTATGTCATGCCCCATGCATCCCTATGCCCCACAAACAAACCAGGACTTCAGCTGTCAGCAAAGCTGCTCTTGTCACCTTAGCTGTCACAGTGCCAGTGACCTGTTTAAGTTAGTACTTACAGTCTTAAATATTTATTTAATACTTTCCAATCTTACATAGTTCCTGTACTAAGGAAAGTTTGCAGCTTCTTGCTGCTCTGTTAATGTAAATGGACTTGCATGTGCTTTTTATAAATTCTTGACTTTCGTGGGCTTATTAAAAAAGCAAAACTAAAAGTGTCTTCTAGAAGTTGTCTTTAGGGGTGGGGGAAGAATGGGGAGGGGAGGCCTCTTTTCCTGTATAGTGTGGCTCTGACTAAATGATTCATATTATCTTTAAGGACATTTCTGGTTTTCATACAGCTTCAAATTACATATCCTAGCTACTGGTTTTTTTCAATACTAGCTTTTGTTTAAAATGTTTAAAAGATTGGGTGAATATTAGTATAATACTTAAAATTTATTTTTTTTAAATTATTTCGTCTGTAAAGGGTATGTGATTAAAGGTATACAGGCTGATTTACAGGTAAAAGTTGTTCTGGAATATAATATGTTTGCTGTGCACTTTAAAGTAGAAGAGTTATTTCAGAGTAATCCTACTTTTATTCCATAAAGGATTATATGATTTTTTTTGTTTGCTTGTTTACATTTACATCTGTAAAGAGTATATCTGAATCAATTCCTAACTGATGATACTGCATGATCAAACATGTTCAACATTGAATAGCTTATATTTTTAGCCTTCTCAGTTTCCAGGTATTCAGTGCCGCAGTTGGCAGTTGCTATTTTGTGTATGATTCCAAAAACCAGTCATGGAATCCTTGTGGCTTTATAATTTTTCTTACCTCAGTAAAAAGGGGATAAAGAATTATCAAAATACAGATGTTAATTTAGGAATCAAGTTGGAGGGAGGAAAAATATAAAAAAATAATCCAAACATATTAAGGAGAGACCAGCAGACAAAAGTAATTGAACAAAAATCTAGAAAGCTAAACAGTAACAACTTGGATTGTTCTGTAAGTGGTGGCTGTGTACACTGTTTGGGTGAAATGTCCTCCACTGGTATTTTAACAGCAGTAGTTAAAACTTATAATGGTTCCTTCTGGTTTCAAAATATATTTTTTAAAGGAGGAGGTAAAAATCTTCTTGCTTTGTTTATTAGGATGTTATTCCACCACTCCCATCCCATCCTTCTTTTACCTTCTTACAAGTGTTTATTCTGCTGTGTTCACCCTTTTGCTCAAGACTTAACTCTTGTGTAGTCAACCCACTCGTTTCTGGTGTAAGAACTAAATTCTGACCTAGAGGAAAGAGATTCTGCTAAAGGTTGTAGGCATCTGAGTCTTCTGAACAATAATGACCAGCCACAAAAGAAACATTAACAAGATGCCGAATGAAGATTGATAGAAGTGATGATTAGAAATGGAGTATTTTTAAATCCTTAAGTTCATACTGTGGTTCAGCCTTGTTCTCAAAGGGCTACACCATATGGAGAAATGAGTCTACTACAGCTAATAAATGTTATCTTCCTAAGTGAAGCTGTAGCAAAGAGACCTTTTATATCTCTTAAGTTTTGGCTTTGGATGAGAGTCACTTACAGGCAGTGGTGCTTGAGTCACAAGGTCAACTTTGCTTTTGATTCCAAGACTGCTAAACTTGGCTAATTTTGACTGTCTTGTAATAGTGCAGTTCTCTGCTTCTCAAGAAGCTACAACAGAAGGGACAAAACTTTCAAAAGGACTTGATGGTATTTTTGTTTTTGCTCATAAAAATCCTACAGCACTTCCCTTCTCTGAGCTACTGAGTCCTTAGAAGTTTCCGGTTCCTCAGCTGTTGTGAATGCCGGTCTCCGGCCATGGATGGGCTGATGCTGTTGCTCATGGACCCAGCCTTCTGGTACTGGCCTTCATCAGAGCCAAAGAGCTTGTTATCTGGGATGCTGCATGTATGTTATTGGAACGGCCAAAGTACATTACCCTTTCTCCAGTTTCTGTGTGCTGCTTGTATGGAAAGGGCAATCAGAGGGGAGTTGCATTCCCGGTAGCCTGTTGCACAGGGTTTTCGTTGCTTTTCACAAAGAATGATCTTGTAGGCTGGTTTTGGCTGAACTCCAGATACAGTTTGAGACGTGTCTGTCACAAATCACAGGCAATGATTTTAGTGGCCATCTGAAGAGACCTTCATGTCTTGATTCCCCAGTTCAAGTTATGTATGAAGTGCACTTGGTTATACTGGTGTTAGCCTCCAATTGAATTGGGGTTTTTTCCTCATCTGCCAGTTAACTGAGTTTGGTAGTGAATACTGCCATAATGCCCCATCACTAGGGGGAAGGAAAAAGCTCTTCACAGGAGGATGGTGTTTTGCATGTGCTAAGACTGAGCAGACACACAAAATCTGTTCAGTAAATAATACTGCTGTGTAACAGTGAAAATGAGAAGGGAATCCTCATAACAGCATGGGTGGGGAGGGAGGGAATTTTCCAGTAGATTTTAATGTTACACATTGACATCTAGGGAAAAAAAAAAGCACATATAATGGCTGTGGACATTATAAACAGGCATCACATAACTAGAAGAAGCAGTGTGAAAGTTACTGTTACAGGATATATCCTTCAGGAAAAGCTGTCATGGGAAGCAGTAATTTAAGCAATCAATTGAACAAAGCCATCTTAGAGAAAACAGTAGCACAATTAACATTATTTCAAAAGGGTAACACTTTCCTCCAACGTAAAATTATTTTTAAAAGAAGGGACTGGATAGATAAATAATAAAATTGGTGGGATAACACCTGACGTGTTCTTTTTTTGCATACTGCTGTGATTTCTGTGTCAAATCTAGTAATAATTTTAAGCATTTTTTTTCTCTTGGATGGAGGAGATGTGGAGAAACAGCCATATCTCAGTGGTTCAGCAAGGAAGGATGATGTAGTGTCTCCTGTGCGGGTGGTGGTTGTGCTTTCTTAAATGATGCATGAAGATGATCAAAAGATCAGATGCGAAGAGACCCTGTAGCAGCTTTATCCAAACTTTACTTACTCCCAGTGTATAGGGCAAGAAGTTACTTAAACCATGAGGAGAAAGTAAGAAGGAATTAAGTTAGGTAGCGTAGTCCCTGAGATGGTTTAAAATGTGGGGTTAGTCTATCTGTTTGGTCTTTTATGAGCAGGAATATATGGATTCTCGTGCTATAAACCTCTGTGTGACTTTGAATGTGGTACTAATGCTGCCTGGAGCACTGGTTTCCCTATCTGATGGATGCAGCCTTTCAGGAAAGGCAAGAAATCTTTCAGGTCCTTTGGAAATGCTTCAGGAAATGACAGCAGAGTACAAAGAAGTTCTGGCTGGAAGAACAAGAGGCAATATGGGATCTTATTGTCTAGATCATTAATTCAGCAACTAAGTTACAGAAAACTACCATACAAAATTGCTGAGAGTCCAGTTTTTGAAGGGCTTGAGTAGGGTACATGTCTTGGAGTCAGGATGTGCTGGCAAGTCTGCACTTGGAGTTTATCTCCTCTGGGAGATGTATTTATATACTGGATACATGATAAAAACACTCTCTGCTACTTAGGGCCATATATAATTTCCCTGTTTCAACTTTCAAACTAAATGCTGCATATATGTTTACTAACTCAGTGGCTTTTTCCATCTACCTAGCCCTCAAGGGATTCCTATTCCAGGCTCTGGAGTGATGTCAACACTCCTACTGCACACAGTATCGCTGATGTGGTACCGTCCTGCTCCTTCAGCTGATACTTAGAATTACTAAGGGAAGTTTCATCTTAACTTTTCTTTGTGACCCTGGTTTTGCTATCTCTATTAATCACTAAAAGTAAAGAGAATGCTGTACCTATGCTTTTTCAGTATTGCTGTCCCATATTATAATGGCATCAAAGCTGGTGTTGCAGGCCACATAATAAATCCCACCTTACCTATTAGCTGTACCTGAAAGCTGCATGATCTTGGACTCCTCAGGCCCTCCAAGCTGTTTATCCAGCCTTTTGACGGAGGGAGAAGTGATGCCAATGCTGAACTCTTTAGAGAATCCACCTAAGATTTTAAGTCGTTAGCTATGTGTCATAGTTCCCTACAGATTCCATGCTTTTCCTGAGCTCCCAAAGCCACACTGCTCAGAACATGTAAGTTGAGAGAACCCGTTTTTATTGTAAAGAACATGGAGGTTGAAGCCTTGCACTAATTGCAAACCAGTTATATAGTATCATCAGCGGAGCTATGACCAGCTCCTGCACAAGGCTTACATAATCGGTGAGTCATACAGGCTTACAAAAGAATAGGGAGCCAGGCTTTCATTATGTTGTTTGCCTAATCAGAAATATGAAAATAAAAGAACACAGCACTCAGTGGGTTACGTTTGGCTAACTGTAGGCTGGAATTTCTGCAGTTGCACTGCTATGATTGAGGCATTTCGTTGTTTGTGGTCCCAGCTTATATTAAATAGAGAGGATTTTTTCATAAATCTTTGCCTCTAGGGCAGTGTTAAGGTTGTTTGGGAACCCTAGCTATGTGTTTCCAGACATTAATGTCTAGAAGCAGCACCATGAGAGTTAAAATGGAGGTATATGCCTAGGGAGGATACTAGGAGTAAATGAAGAGGCCCAAGGGCAGGGTAGGGTTTGTGAGGATAAACGTGAAGAAGCACTGGAGTGGAAGCAAAGCTTTTAGGATGACTTAAAAACAGTCCAGTGATGACTTCTCATATCTTACTGGTCCTTTCTATGCTCTCAGCCAGGTAGTTGCATGGATATTACTTTCTCCTGCACTATTGTTAGCCAGGAGCTGAGATACCTGCAGCCCTTAGAAGACCACTGGAGAGTTCTAGGGATCAGAGTTGGCTGTTGCTTTATTTGCAGCAGCAGTGCTCTTTACACTGGTCTGATAAACCCATCATTGCTTCTCATTTTCCACCATCTCTGCACATCATGTGGCAAAGTAGATCTGCAAGTTCTTTCCTGGTGAAAAAAAACATAGCAATAATAACTATCTTTCCCCCCTCCAAAAAAATGTGTGGCTACAATAGCAGAAGCCTGGAATGAGTGGCAGTAAGATGTGGGTCTGGAGCAGACAAATCACATGGCCAAGTGCCCTAGGAACTTCAGCTTTAGAGAAGCAAAAGGTGTTTCCTGTATCAGAACTGTCTGAACAATCCCGATTAAACTTTTTTTTTTCCTTTTTTTCTTCAAATGGCTGACATGGGAGCCTGTGGAGCTGTAGGCTCCTTGTTACCACATTGATCCTCTGTGGGTCCACATGCTTGCTCAGCCCAAGTACTCTTGTCTAACATAATGTGCTAAGCAGAGGAGCCAGAGACCTTTCTTCCTTTCTCCCTTTGCTTTCCTGCGTGGAAACGGAACCTGGGGCCGTGTGGCACAAGCAGAACAGGCCCTGCTGCTGCCTGACCCGTCAGGAATGTGTGACTGCTCCTCAGCAAGGTGTCAGATTGTCTTATGAAGGACTAGCATGAAGATGCCCAGGGGTGGGGTTTGTTTGGGTTTGGCGTTGTTGGGTTTTGTTTGGTTTGTATGTTGGGGAGGGGTTTTTTTGGGGGAGAGGTGGAACTCTATCAATCAAAGAAGGGAAAAAAAGGCAACCTATTGAAAGCTGATTCAGTTTGGGGATGTAAGGCTTAAAAATAGCTTTCGAGGCTTAAAAATAGCTTTCCAGGATGCATACGCGTCCCTCGTCTCTACGTCGAGGCCCGGCCGAGCGGAGAGACGGAGGCTCACGCACGTTTCATTGTCGGGGCGATGACAGGAATCACAGCGCCCGGGATCAGCAATGCCCAAATCAACACCTCTTA
>NW_009699042.1:0-1413 GCF_000703405.1 Apaloderma vittatum | reverse complement strand
CAGACCTGTCGCAGGAGGCTGAGCGCGCCGAGCTCTGCTGCCTGGGCCCACAGGGAGCTGAGTTGGTCAGGCCTCAGCTCCACACGTGCTGTGCGTGGGGCAGGGCCCCCGGGTTGATGGCAGCATCGTGCAGGCCCCTCCAGACGGCGTGGGGTCCCCTGTCCCGGGGAGGCTCTCGGACTCCCCGGAGGATATCTGCCAGGTTGTGGCTATCTGCCAGGTTGTGGCTTGGGTCTGGTTTTCGGTGGTTTAGTGAGGACAGCACTCATGTAAATTCAGGAAAAAAAATTTAAAAAATTCCAACTGCATGGGACCATCTTGGGTTTCCACTGGGACCAGGGTTCCATCGCAACACCACTAGCAAAAGGAAGGGCAGTGCCAAAGGCCTCCCCTGAAACCGGACCCTGCAGAGTGAATAAGCAAGGGAGCCTCTGTTAAAGGTGCTTTCTGTGAAGTGTGTGCTTAAACTATCGGTGTCATTCGTTATTCTGGTTACATCTGCAAGCTACAGCACACAGATTCTGTGCATTAGTTTTATTTCCTAGTCACACTGTAAAGAAGCAAACTTATCAGGATATTCCCATCCTTATGCAGGGGGACAAGCTGTGTGGGAGTGCAATAATCCAGTCCCCTGCAAAGATAGGTGCATCCTCACCTTTCTCTTTGTGTACCGCTGAATGCGCAAAAAGATGGCAACGTTCTGTGCACAGCGCATTGTCCTCCTCTACCTGATTAAAATTCAGCAGCTCTGAGAAGTGACGTAAGCTGTCCCTTTCCATCTGGCAGCTTTGAGGAGAGAAGAGCGAAAAATGGTAGCATGTACAGAGCCTGAGCTTTACACTGACAAAAGCATCTCGTGCAACTGTCGTATTCAGTGGAGACACACAAGTGCTCTCACACTGGAGCGGAGAAGCTGTCCCTCCAGCCGGATGCCTTGTTGCTGTCACTAGTCCGTGTGGGTTATCTCGACTCACGACTCATCCAGACACTCGGAAGTATCCGTGGAATTGAATTCCTGCCTGACAGCTGCCAGCAGTCTTTTCTCCCCGGCGCTTGTGACCAGCTCGCACCAGCGCGGGGTCTGCTGGCATCGCCCTAGTGCAGGCGCCGTCCTTTCACGCAAAGATAACCTCGGATAGGAATGCATTAATCTCATTGTCGTAACGCCCTGGTCCAGGGAGATCTGCAGGGATGTGTGACTTATCGTTCGTTCGGGCCCGGTGCTGATGGTTTAGGACACACAGCAGCATCGACGTTTGCCCGCCCCCAGCCGCCACGTAAACGCTTTTTTAGGAGACAAACGTCTCACCTGAGCCTGCTCGCTCTGTATATTTTAGGGGACACAGCCCTGACTCCTCCTGCGGGCCGGGGAGGGTCTTTCCCGGGGGTGATGGGGACCGGCAGCCCAGGCCG
>NW_009699041.1:0-17757 GCF_000703405.1 Apaloderma vittatum | reverse complement strand
GAAAGACAAATATATATTCTATATATATATATATTTATATTTACATATTTATATATTCATACATTTATATATGTATATTTATATATTCATATACTTATTTATTTATATTTATATATATCATTTCTGTTCAAGTCCAATTCTGTATGGAATTTAAATATTTTGCATACTAAAACGAAAAGCTATTTAGGAAAAATGCTGAGTTTTAAAGAAAGTCTTAAGAAAATTTAGTTCATTCAGTTAAAGACAGAGGTTCAAATAAGAACATAAAGTATGGCTTTCTCAACTCACTGCTGAATCTCTGCAATAAATGTACTCAGGGTTAAAAAGGAAATTCAATGCATGTTTGTGTGTTGTATCTGCATTCTTCTTTTCAAACTACATAATGTGGCAATTAATTTTTTTAAAGTCACAGCTGGACAATATGCAATACATGAAAGACAAAAAATAATGTATTTTTTCCTTTAGTCGCAGTATCCTTGACTGCTACATCTAAGAACATTAGGCAACAGTGTCAGTCAGAAGTGTATTTATATCTTCATCTATCTTATGTCCCTTTCTAATGCCTCCTATTAATCTCAGGAGTGAATGTTAGGCACACTTTGTTCCTTCAAACTTCTGACAATTTAGTCAATAATTATGTGAAAAGTTGTGAATACGAGGAGAACAGACAGCATTGCACATTAACACTGCCATCATTTGCTATCAGGAATACACCATTTTCAGTTGCTTAGGGCTTTGCCAAACTTCATTTGCAATGACACCTTTTTATTGCTCAACATCTGTACAAGATGGAATTTTGGGGGGAACATGGCTAAAGATTTTTTGGGAAAATTATGCTAGGGAAACATATTGTTTGCCCATAATCTGGAAAAGATTAATGGATGTGAATGGTTTAGAAGACAGAAAGAGAAAATACAGGGGGCGACTGAGAGTGTTAAGGGGCCTGGGAGTGCCTGGAGAAGGAAACTTGGACTGGGAACCAGGAAAAGCAGAACTAAGAGGCTGAGACATAGGCATAAAAGATTGGAATGAAATATTTCCATGTGTTGCCAGTTGTATGACAGTGGCACGGACTGCAAAAGGCAAGAAAGGATCCAGTTCCTCTAACCCACAGCCGGTCCCTGTGATGTACTGCTATCCAGCTTTCAAGTGATGTGAGTAGTTACACGCTGTCGCCTAGGGATCTGCCAATTTAACTGTGATCATTGGTCTCAGGTAACTCTGCTACCAACTTTACTGTTCTGTAGCTTCCCATCTCTCCAAAGACTTTGTTAGCAAACGCCACAGTGTGCAGTCTTTACACCAGCGCCTGTTTTGGGGAATTTCCAGAAGCATGACAGTGTAGCTAAAATGACACCCTTAGGTTTTCCTTTGATCTTCCTTCAGTTTCCCACAAATGCTGCCTTCTTTTTCATCCTTTGATTTAGACACTGCCTGGCATGCTCCAAAGAGTTGCTACCATCCAATATCACAGTATCCTACCACTTCTTCCCTGACTTTTCCTTTCCTTGCAACAAGAACATTACCAGCAACAATTCCAACATCTAAGAGTTAGCCTAGCACCTGGTTCAATTTCCTCTGAAATATCCCAAATGCCAGGCTAACTCCAAAGACGTTCTTGTTTAGTGATAGTTTGTGACAGCTCACAAAAAGTTCTAGGTGTGCTAGAATCATACTTCTGGACTCACGAGGGGAAAAAGAGAAAGGAAAAAAGGAAAAAGAAAAGAAAACAACCCATATGGCCCTTTCACCTTAGGCTGATAAGTTGCTCTATCTTTGATCTTTCATGAGAACTGGGAGTCACTATTTGTTAAATATTACCTCGGTGTTATTGAAAGAGGCAGGTCTTCTAAAATTTTCTATCCTCTTACAGACATTACTAAACTAAGTATCTTATCTGATTATTCTAATAGCTCATTCTGTGATTTGATCTTTATGTGGAAAAACTGCTTTCACTGTTTTCCTACAGATAAATACAAATCAGACAAATTGCACAGACATATAAACCTGAAACAGTTTCATTACATGAATTACATATCACACGGATCACTGTATTTCTACCTGTAGAACTATAAGTTTCCCCAGGCAGATCATAGATACCAGAAGACTTTCAGTTTGATATTCTAATTTTTTTCCTGGCTTCAATGAAGAGAAAATTGAAACAACACCTTTCTACTGTTTTGTTATGTTTGTGATTAGGACATTTGTAAAATACTCTTTCCAGCTGTTGAACTGGAGTGATCATTACTTCTGACCACCGTATATGATACTAATCTTTGTTGTCTTTAATCAATTAAATATTTCACCTTCTCCACATCTCTTTTAAAATCCACCTTTATGGATGCTCATTGTAGAATGCCCTTTATCTGGAAATAAAACCTTCTATATGAAGCTTTGCTGCCCTACTTCTATTGTCCTGTCTCTTTCTTAATCACACTCTTTGCTATTTCCCTCCTTATCACTGCTAAAATATATCATGTGTCATCATTCAAAAACATTCCACACTTGCAAAATTAAATTGTTTACTCAAGATGCTATTGATGAGCAATTTCACAAAGTGCCAACAACATTCAAGCTCTATGCATGCAGATTTGGCCAGATGCTATCTTTCCTCAGTATATACGTCTTTCGCCACATTCAAAAATCTACTAACTTGCCTTAGGAAATTCCTTGGATACCTGTTCCCATTTCTCAAATGCAAATAATCACTGTGCAGACACTGCCTATATGCCCCTATATGTTTAAGTCATTAAATACAGCTCCTCACTCACAGCCAGAAAATCATCTATAACTGGTTGAAACAGTCGGGCCAAGTTGTGTCCTTGCACATCGAGTTTTGTATATTCTCTTCCACTTATATATCTATATACAATTTATACATTGATATAACATACAACAGATATAAATAAATTATATAATATATGGAATTCATGTTTTGGTGGGAATGGTATTGTTTTTAATAATAATCTCTTCAGAAATCTCAGGCAAATCACCTTCAGTTGACACAATCCTTATCATCTTTCACATAAAGTTGCAAACTTTATAATTCTAAGCTAATTAAAGGCCAATTCAAATGCTGGCACAAACAGCAATGGTTACCACTTTTACCTGAATGTCAGCTAGTTCCTGTATGTTGAACTCCATGCCAGCTTTGTCTTTGTCCATACACATTGTGATTCCCTCCTACCATAAGGTTCTCTTCCGGCTCATGGTCAGTTGGACACTGTCATATGCTGGTAGGACCAGCTCAGTCCAAGTATTCACCTTCAGTAAGTGCTATATGTGGTGGTTTACTTCTACTTCAAGCAACTTGGCTGTCAAGGCATAAAAAATTAATTCTAAGTGCAGGAGAAGAAATATACTCTCTGAAGTTGAAAAAAGCTTGCCAACGGGAAAAGTAGCATTAATAAGGAAATTGTAATGCTCATTTACTGTATGCAACTTTTTAATATCATTCTCAAAGTTCTGTAACAGCATATCCTGTGAAAACCCAAAAGGCAGGTGGATGAAACAGTAAGAAATCCTGACCTAATAAAAATGGGTTTTTACCATTTGCCAGTAACGAGCACTAATGCAGTCCTTCCCTACCCCTGCACAGTGTGCAGGCACCTCCCAAAGCAGATTCTCCATTTCTATCAGCAATTTTCTCAGAGTTCTGTAAGTCACATGTACTCAAAGCAACAAAAAGACATTTTCCCACAGCTAGACTGGTGAAAACAGCAGCTGCCAAGAAGGACAATCATGACTAACATTTATCCATGCATCTTGTGATTTGAGTTTGGTTTTGACGTGCATATTTAGGAGCATGGTTTACTCAGAAGAACCCTTCTATCTGTAAAGTTGTACCTGGAAAGTGTATTATGATCAATCTTTCTGGAGTTATTGGCACAAAACCAACAGAAATCAGAGAAAACATAAATATAGTGCTATAATACAAGTAGATGGGGCTGCCAATTTGGATTGTTGCAACTGAGAGAAAAATTCTGAAAAATTTCATACCCATAAAAAACTCCACAAATTTCTTTAAGAAAATTAAATTAAGGGCTATATCTTAGCAGTAGATAATTTATATTTATCTAATAGAAGATTCTGTAGTGTGCCAGAAGGATATTTGAATAGGTGGATGGCAGTAACACCAAACCCCATAAAGGAAAGGCAAGAGGTTAAAAAGAAGGGGAAACTACATTCAAATTCTTGCCTTTGGCAGTGAAGCTCAGACTTACCTGATGTTATGGGGACTAAATAAAACTGGGAAGAATTTTTGGAACAGCAAAGGTATGGAAGATAGTGTATCATGAAAAGAAAAGTGAGAGAGAGAAAATATAGTAGCATATTTAGAACCTTTTTCCTTCAAGACTGCTAATAGAAAAATTTATGGCAGACAGACTACAATGGGATCAGGCCAGAATTATAAATAATGAAATAAAAAGTAAAGGAGACACACAACCAGGTAAAAATATTCAAGAAAAAAAAAGTATTAAAATGGAAAAGGACTGGTAAATCTTGTAGTTTGAAAAAACCTTTTATTCCATAGGCACAGGTTATGCTTAATGTAACATGAGTATATGCTTAACTTTGTGTATGTCCCTAACCTTCTATATTTTGAGTGTTCTTACTATGTTAATTTGTAGCAAAATCTGAGCTTCAAGATTATGCAGAGATTGGCTTAAAAATCAAAGAGGAAGTTTTTTTTCCATTTTGATGGGAATCAAAATAGATGTGGAAATTGTGCACCTATATATACAAAAGAGTGCAAAAACAACAACAACGACAACAAAAATCGAAAATGAACTGGCTTTGCTAAGTACAGTTATTAAACATTTTCATTCACTTAACTGCAAGGTTTTTATTGACAGCAGTAAAAACATTCAGGAATGGCTTTATTCGGGAATCAAAATGATTGTGCACACATCAAATATCTATTATTTCAGGTCTTACTTTAAACCAGCATGTTATCAGCCTCTGGGTAAACAGAATAATTAATCAGGTTGACAGAAAATTGCTTTCCAAAATGTTCAGAAGCAAGCCAACAAATAAGTCTTTTTCCCTGCCTTTTCCAGAAAAAAAAAAAAAAGACTTGCTTGTAAACAGATGCACGTGAAAATGGCCTGAAACCAGGCAGCTTTAAGTTATTCACACTTTGCAAATAAAATTTTTCCTTACTAGAGGTGTGAGGAGAGAAACAACAGTTCTATCTTGTTATAGACTTTCATGTCTGGATATTTACCACCTTCCTATCTCTGTTAAATCTGATTCTAAGCCAGGGATCAGCAAGCAGGAGATTAAGGGCTCATATAAGGAGATGGAACAAATGAAATGGATGAAAACTGCCCATACTTTATTAGTTTTATAGAAACAGCCATCCAGACAGAGGGACTTTTGGAACTACAGATATGAGTGCTCCCACTCTCTCTTTGGCTTTGAAATGTAAATGAATTGTCATATAAAGTGCTAATTTTTTTATTTATATTGTGGGACTCTCCTCTAATTAGCAAGCTTTATGGAGCACAGGATCAGTGTCATATTAAACAGAGATCCTTGCTGATCTTTGGACGCTCTCTGTTCTTATTGGAGAATTTTTTTCTCCGTAAGCATCAAATGCATTCAATCTCTATTCTGTGAGAAAAGGAAGTTGTTCTTGCTGTGCAGTTTGTCAGGTATCTATTTAAGGTGCGACATGAGCACTAAGGTCATTTGAGAATTTATACACCTAAAGTAGCTCAAAAGAAGCCACAGCTCAAAAGAAATACCTGGAGAGCTGTAAGAGTAGTATGAAAGACTAGGAAAAAAAAGGTTTATGTACATAAAATCTATTGGATAGATGGTTGAAGGGTTAAAGAACAAGATTATACTGAAAAAAATGGAGCATGGTGGGTTTTTAAGCTGTCTTTTCCACTTGCACACAACTAAACAAATAAATGGCGTTACACTCTTCCAGTTGTCACAACGTCATTTGCGTTTGTCGATCACTTTTTATTGATTTCACACTTTAGCATCCAATTATGTTTTGGATGTGACATGGTGCAAGTTGAAAGTGGGTACCCCGCAACGGGTTGACACTCTCTAAAACCATGATTTTTTCTGAGCATGTATAAATGAATTACAGAGCGGCAAGTATTCTCAACCTCTATGAGCAAAGTGACACATTTGAAGTCCCCCCTTTTCCAGGAGCGACACCTCTGAGAGGAGGCAGAGACACACACATGCACTCCACACGGTCCCTAACTCTAATTTGAGAGCTACGTGGGCCCAAATCCGTGCTTGTTCCTCCATGCACAAGAGCAGGTGCAAGCACATTCAGGGCACTTTCTCTACAGCACACAAGTCTCTCCCAGAAACGTGCTGGGTGTAGGAGTAGGGGATCATCAGGACAGAGCAAGTTTAATTTCATTCTCTCTGAACTGGAAATGCAATTTCTCTTGCTGCATCCTGGGAAAAGTACAGCAGCAAAACTATCCTCCCACGGTGGATTTACTAAAGTGATTTTTTAAAAATGAATGGAAAGAGAGAAAAAGAAATCCTATGCAGAATAAAACTCCACTGGCTATGCACTTTTTCAATTATACTGTCTAAAATTGAAGTCCAGCTCTGACTTTTAAAAAGAATTTATTTTCTTTCAGCTATCAGTAAAGATTAAAAAAATGTTTGGTGGGCGGTGGGAAACTGCGACACAGAAAGGCAGAATAATCACTTTCCCTGTCCTCCCCATCCTCCCACATTTTCCTTTATGGGTTTTTCTGCTTTTACTGCCAACATTCTTCACCTGAAGTCAAACCCTCTGTTTATGGTATCACAGTGGTTGCTGTGGAGGTGATTACAATGTACAAAGCCAAAAATGATGAGTTCAAATTTGAAACGAGCAGCAGAATCTCGTGAAATGTATTTGTAGTAGGAAATTAAAAAAAGGAAGGGTGGGATTAGAAGAAGAAAACCCAGAGCACATATACTGAAAACAAGTATATTAATTTCTTAAATGACTGCTGTTGACTTTTATTATCACAACTGTTTTCAGATATGTTACTCCAATGATTGTCGAGACTAAGTGCTAAACTATACATATGGAAACGAGCACACAACATGAACAGACAGCGCTAACACAGATGGCAGCAGAGTTCCTAGTCATGCTCCTCAGCAGTGCCTGCTGTGATTGCCATCATCTTCTGTAGCAAAAACACACAAATGACAAAATATGGTAACACAGACCCGCACTACACAGTGCTGCTTTGACAATGGAAGTACTTAGCATCACCTTCCATTCAGCACATTTATATACACCAGATTCAAGTCTTTATAAGTTACAACCAGACTCTTGAGAAAGCTATTAGTTCATTATAATTTCTTCCGCTGCACAGATTGGTTTCATACACACCTTCTTGCACATAGACACATTTAAAAATACTACTGTTGCAGCACGGGTGCTAATTCTCCAGAAACATGTTAAAAATTAAGAACAGGCAAAATCTGTCTTGTCATTTGCATCACAAAGTCAGCCACTGCCAACTTTTCACAACTTTCATAGCAGTTACAGTCCTTAATTTTTCCCGATTAGGAAAATCATAAATTACTTAAATTAACTGAATTAGTTTCTAAGCCATCTGTTGCCCTTTTGACACCTGAAGTATTATTAGGAGTGTAAGGTCCAAGGAAAACCACTGAATTAAGATTTCTTAATCAGACCTCTATTGATAGAAATGCTTACCCATCTACCTGTTAAACACAAATCTGCAAAGAGCAGTGGGACAAAGCTAAAATCAGATATCAGGGTGGGTTTTTTTTTAAAAAAAATAAAAAAAAACAACAAACAGCAGTTAGAGCAATACAAGCAAGAGAAAAAAAAATCAAAACTGAAACTTTAATGGCCACACTACTCAATGAAAGATCTTCTTAAAATGCTGTTAAGTAAAGAAAGTGGTTCTCTAACTAGTCTTTTGACAAGAATGCCTTGAGAGTGTCCATGGCCCAATGTATCCTACTACATCATTAACAAATTAATTATACCAAACAGCTGAATTTATCAGGATATGCTGTTAATACGAAAAATTATAAACTGCTTCCTTGGAAAGGAGAATACTCTTCTACATCGGAAAAATACATTACCAGCAAGGTCGTACAACTGCAAGCAGGCTGTGTTGCATGACAGTTTCTTACACAGGAGTATTGCTGGAAACCAGTGGCATTCACTGGTAGGTTTCTACACAAGAAGAGATACCATGACATAAAGATGAAATGAAGCTGCAGCATCTTCATCAGATTCCTCAAGCCAGGCACAGGAGACACACAGAGAAACCCAACCATCCTTCCTGCTAGCAGGAAGTGTCATGTGGAGCCTCAGAGAAGGTAGCCATGCTACTGTCCCAAAACTGGGACTCAGAGACTGCTGGGAGCCCAGATCCAACAGGACCACCAAGGTTCCAAACTCCTTGTCAAAGAAGCCAGGGACAAACAGCACAAAATCTGTAACAGGTTTCTGATAATCGATGAACATCAAGCCTGTAGCTACAGGGCTGCAATTTGGTTATGGCTTCCTTGCTCTTGGCTGCAGACCTCAAGAAGTGCAGTTAGAGTTCTCCAAAATTCAGAATGCTTGTTTCATGGACAATTTTAATCTCTTATTTTCTTTTCTTTTCTTTTTTTTTTTTAAAATCTGATTTGGACGAGAGGAGCGGATGATTCATAGGAATATAGTGAGCCTGTTTTAACTTCTACAGATTTGTGGGCAACTACCCAGCAAGTCCAGGGCCAAGAAGCACACAAGCTTTTCTACAAGGAGAATCTAGTGAAATAGCCTCTGCTGCAGAGCACAGCACAGGAATTCACGTAGACACTCAAATAGATCCAACACCGATTCTCTCGCTTCAACACTGTTGAAGAGAAATGCACCAGAGTTTAGTGTTCTTACCCTAGAAGAGAGTAAAAGGTAGAAATGCATACTGACTCTTGACCTCTAAGTTAAGTCTGGTGCATACGGGATACAAATTCAGCATATTTGTCACAAAATCCTACCTGCACTTCTGATTTATACAAAGACTAATTGCAGGGCTAGATACCTGGCATACTCTTCTGCATTCCTCAAACAGTTACTAGGTTTCTAGTCACACTCTGATAAGGGACTGCAAACCTAGAATAGTTATCACTCTTTTTATTCAGAGAACCATGCATCTAAGCAAATTATTAGCTTTCCATGGTATCTTTTCTAGAACATCCTAAAATGAGACAGACTGCATTATTTTGCAAGTTCATGAACGTTATAATTTTAGCACCAATTACTCTTGGCCTGATTTCTAGGAAGACAAGGGAATTATCTGGAAATCTTGCTTTTCCAAAGTTTTCACCCTTGATTTTGAATTTCAGCCTGTGCAAAAGTAACAAGTTGCCAGACTTTGTGCATTCTCCTTCTTCAGACATTTTCAAGACTAGACAGAAGAAAGCCCCGAGAAATTGGATTTGATCTCCTAGATTATACAGAGCAGAAGACTGGACTAGAGACCTCTCTTAGGACTTTTCCAATCTGAATTATTCTATGCATTTCTCAGGTTTTTACTAGATATGCCAAATAAAATCAGAAAGTTATAGATCTAAATATTCTACTGATTTTTAAAAAAAAAAGTCATTTACTATTATTATACTACACCAATAAAGAATTTTTTAACTTTTGTCTTTTTACACTGAGAAAGTAGTAAAATAGAGTTTCGGTTTGCAGAATACAAAATTCATTGACTAAAAATGTCCATCTACCATTAAGTTGGCATCGTGGTGCTACAGGAATAAGATAGGCAAACAAAGCTAGCCATGATCCAGGACATGATCCAGGATGCATGTTCAGATTTACCCTCCCTGTAATGGAACAGCTGCTTAAAGCTGTTAAGAATTCTGAAACACTCTCATGTGTCATTTAACCATCACATTCTGTGAGATCATTTGTCTGCTTCAGTCCCTGAGACAAGTGACAAAACAGAAGAATTCAAAAAAAGCCTAGAAAATAAGCTCACCAACTGATATGGTGCATACAGCTGGCAGCTACGTCCCACAAGATCAAGTCATTCCAGAATCAGAATCTCACTCAGTCACTGCAGTGGCATTTGTAATAATAGCTCTCTCTCCAAAAAAGTAAAGTAACTGTACTGGAAGTGGGACTAGCTTCTCAGCCTGGACACTAAGAAAACAAAGGCTACACACAAAAAAAATACAAAACAAACCCAAAATATGCTCCTATTCTGATCAGACCATTACTGTTTCTCAGTGAAAAATACAAAGATGTCCTCCTGTTGCACAAGGAACAAAACGAATGATAAGTTCTTTTTTGTTTTGTTAGAACTTGCCTTGGTAGACCAAAGCTTCAAGCAATTTAGGCTGCACCCGGCATTACCATTAACACAAACAACTGACCATCCCTAAGGCTACTTGAATGTTAACTGAAATCAATATCAGGACTGGGAGCAGCCTGCTGTAGAGAATCCGCAGAAGTTCAACGTCATCCAGACTGGAAAGGACCGTGTTTCCCTAAAGCCTTTCTTGTGTTCTAAATACTACTTTTCTCTAGTTATTAAATGTATTTGCAGACCTGAATATTTCTTGGAATTCCAAATAGCTAGACAGCCAAAAATTCACACTTCTAGCTTAAATAAAAATTGAAGATTGCATTCCCATTCCCTCTAATTCAGGCTTGAACATTGTAAGGCACGTATTAATCATGTCAAGACTTGATTATCAGGATGTCTTATATTTAAAAATGATACAGAAGCCCAGAGACATTCTATGCAGCACAGAACACGGCATTTCATCTGTTTTGTGATCCTGGCTGATGTGAATACATCATAAGGGTCCCTTGATCTTTCTGCACACAGCTTCTCATTACAGAACCTCCTCTCACCTCCTAAAAAAATTTACTTACACCTACTTCTTGTCTAGCAGCAACCCCAACCTCCCACATGAAAGCACACTGACTATCAGCCAAAAAGAAGAAACTGGTGAGGACACCTGGTTATACTACTCAAATTTACTCTATCCAGCTTCTGCAGAAAGAGTATCTTTTCTCAACCTCCCATTCCTCCCCCTCACTACAAATGCCAGCAGTTTGGACAGCTCTGTAGTTTCAGAGCTTCAGAGTGATACGTACTGCACAAAATACTGGAATGGTTTGTACAGCAAATCTCAGTTAAGTCTTTGACAATAACAACTCTTTCTTCTCACTTCTTTCCACAGGCTCTTGGTTTTGTTATCACAAACAGGTTTACTTTAATCTGCCTTCAGGAGAAGGTTCTACCCACTAATTCCTACTTCTCATTCCTATTTTTTGATGCTTTCCACCAGAAAATGTCATCAACAACTTTTGACAAAAATTGGTCATAGAAAGCACATAAAAATATTCTTAGATATCACAACGCACAAGACAAGATCACAAAGCCACCTTAAAAAGAACACATAACTTTTACAAAATATTTTAGTTTTATTTATTAAACAAGTTCCTCAGTATTTACCTTCCAAATGCAACAAAGTAATTTTTTTCATGGAAATAAAGAGAACAATTTCAATTACACTACCACAAAGCAAGTTAAGGGTAAAAGCTACCAAATGAGTTAAGGTACAGACAAGGCTAAATGTTATTAAATGAGTGAAGGTACAGTCACTGTAATATTTTTTTATCAAAAGGACATTTATTTGCAAAACACTCTGATTAAAGAGAAGCCAGAGTACTATCTGCAAGTCCAGCCACATGGCAAGACGTGTGAATTTGCATTCGCTGGCACAGCTTCTCTGCCTTGTGGCCCTTTTATTTGCCCTGTGTCACTTGTCTGCTCTATTAATATTATTAAATTAATGAAAGAATGCCACTATACTTTTGTTTCACTTTTTATTTAATGCTTCAATAATTTAATCAGCATGAATTTAAAAATCCATCAACAGAACAGAACAAATCAAAGCAAACCTACAATAACAACATTCCTGGTTTACCTGTTACACATGTATATGTTTTACAACCCTGGTATGATTTTGTTTGATTGGAAACAGAGTCATAGAATACTACAGCCTCTACTCAATTTCATATTCAAGAAGGCAGAATATGAAAATATTACCCTAAAATTTCATGAGAAAGAGAGTTTGCAGATAAAGATATTCCACATTTTGGGGCGGCTTATCCTTCTGCTTCTTAGAACAGCACTGGGTAAAGTCCAGCCCAAATACATATGAGAAAGCAGTCAGAGTTGCCACAGTTCCAATCAATTATTATGGCGATGCGATGAAACAAATTCAGTGCATAAACAGACATTCCAACTTTAGTTAATGGACAAGATGATTCACTGTTATAACATGGCAAGGCTAAATGGAGAGACAAAGGCAGAGACACTAAACTGAATACTAAGACTGGAAACTTCCAGATGTGAGAATAAATGCCCCTGAGCCAGGGTTACTCAAAATATAAAATACTTGAGAATGTACTAAAATAAGATCATTTCTGTAGTTCTGTCAGAGTAATCATTTCACCTAGCTTCACAATTTTTAACAGAAAAAGCCAAATAATCAGGAAAATTATTTTTTCCCCTTTTAAAGTACACTTTGCAATTCCCAGCAAAGTGATTTGTGACCTCTGTCTGATTAAAACTCTCCAAATATTCTGTAAAAAAAAGGTCAGAAAAATAAATCTGGTTATGGAATGGAGGGGAAGTCTTTGGTTTCATAACTACATTTTTGTGCCAAAATTATATTTAAATGAATATCATTAAACTGTATTTGGAATCTGCTTCTAAGATCTAAGTAGTGGCTTTGCCTTCTATTTTAAATTGAAATTTAGAAAATCAATGGATTTGTAGCTCAGATTATTTATTCCTAATTGCGCAAGTTGTAATGCTAGGTTTTATCGTTATCGTAAATAACTTCTTCGATGAACAAGGGGGAAAAGGCACATTTCTAACCATGAAGAGTATTGCCCTCTTTACGATAACACTATTGTGAACCAATTGGAAAAACAAAACAAAGATGAAAAAAAAAACAACAAAAGAATCCTCAAAGCACTCACAGAATGGAACTCAACTCCCAAATCACACAAGTTCTTTAAGAAGTTGTACCTAGTATGTATATAGCCTGATTAAGACAAATAAAGAGGTATTAGCTGACGCTCACATCAAGAAAAAGGCTAAGCAAGTTAAAATATGTTTGGCAAACCAATCCTTATTGCTCTCCTGGTCAAAAGCTTTACACATCCATTTGGTTTGAAAGCTGTGCCTTCACAGCAAGGCCTACATTACACATGGCAAATGCACGCTCACTGGCTAGGGAGACCCCAAAATTGGGCGAGGCATCAAAGTGCTGGTAGATCTAAGTAGAAATAACATCAATGTTCATACTTTTTTAACATATAGGTGAGAAAAAATGTTTTAAGATTTAAAGTCTACCTGTATATTATTCCAGCTGATCACAGAAGAGAGGATTATTTGCTTCAAAAGGAGATTTTTTTTGTATTAAGCAGTTTTTTATATATATGTAAATATATATATAAGCACCTACATGAATTTCAGACATTTACTTTTGCAAATACTAGAGTAAGCTACATGTTAAAAATGGGACGTAGAGAAGTACGCCTCCAGCAAAACAGAAGATTTGGTTATGACTACCTCAGTATGACCAAGAACATTATTTCCCAGGAGACAGAGAAGGAAAAAAAGAACAAGCCAACAGAAAACAGTGAAGCATATTCTTAAATATTTCAAGAAGAAATGTGCGAAAATGAGAACATCTGAAACTGTAAAGCTCAAACACAACTTCATTTCCCTACCATCAACTGTGGAATCAGTCCAGTCCAGTAGCAACAAGAACCCGTTAACATACATGCATACATCTAAGCTTATACAAGAGGAAAAACAGATGGGTTTGTAGGGTTTTTCTTCCTCTCTACGTTCTTCCATCAGTTCAATGCAGGTAGAGGAGTACACTTCTCTGGAGTGACAACATGCTGATTTCTATCCTTACTGTGCTGCACCCTTTCCATTACACTCAGGTGGAATAAACAACAAAAAGAAATGGAGACAACAGTTTTTGTGTTGTTCTGTAACAGTTTTAGACAGGTGAAGACTGAAATTAGCCAATAGGTTCAGGTGAAAAAGAGATGTGTGTTGCTACAGCTCACATTTATTTACCCAGCCTACCTGAGCATGACCCAACACATTGGCATAATACCAATTGATTTCGTTGTGCTGGCTGAAGCATGGAGAACTTCCACTCCCTAGCCTAAATTTGGCATATTTTGTGAGCAGTTAATCAAATAAATTAATAATTAACCATTTTCTGTCTAAAATACCACATATGTGTACCCTTGCAACCAGCACATGTACTGTTTTCTCTCGCTCATTTTGTTTTCATACTAAGAATGCAGAACTTTCTTCTACAAAACTTTCACATAGTTTTAAAAAGGAATATAGAATATTGCTTTCTCTCCAGAAGTCATTTTGGGTGGTGTTAAGTAACTTTAAACATCTTTTTGTTTCACAACTTCCAGTCACAAACCTTCCATATCTGGTCCTTAAGGAAGGAGATTTTTTCATACAAATATTTCAAAATTTTGTTAAGCAGTACAGTAAAATACTACCTGATTTACTCTGGAGTTTACATTATGCAACTCTTTAACACCTTTTTACTTAGAAAGTATCTAAAATAGAATGCTGGCTCTAGCGATCCATCAAGGTGTTCAAGCTTTTGGAAGATTTTACAGGTAAGGTGCCAATGATAACCCAACATTAAATCATTTAAAAATAGGCTTTTTACAAGACCATTAATGTTCATCATCTTGAACTTTTTGCTGGAGTCTTGACAAAGGCTTCATTTACTGTCTAGACCATAACGGGCAGAAATGCTAGTTCTACTTTACATTGCTTTCCGTGGTATGAAAGTTCAAAAAGTGTAAAATAAGAATTTTCCCAAGTGATATCTTAGGGGAAAAAAAACCATGGTTGTGTTTTAAAAGATTTGAAAAGTATAGAAAAGCCTCCAAAACTGCTCGTATAAAAGGTGAAAAGAGTATCAAAGCTAGCATATACTTGTAACTTGACTCAGTTAGAACTGCAGGTTTGTTCAGGTGTTCACAACTCATTATGGTCCTGCCTATTCAGACCCTTATGTGACGCCCAAATAAACTTCTTTTAATCCAAATATATGCAGAAAGCCAGTTTAGACCCTTATGTGATGCCCAAATAAACTTATCTTAATCCAAACCTACACAGAAATATGTAAGACGACACAGAGTTATGCCACTTTTTACCAACACATGATGGTGGCTCATCATAATGTTTTTGCAGCAAAAAGGAGAATAGGAGAGAAAAATTACTTCCCAATACTTAAAGTATTTCATACTTTCGATACCTCTCAGTACTCTTGTCAACAGTTCTTACCTCGCTTTGATAAGTGTATACACGCATGTATGAATGAGTCAAACCTGTAAGTCTATTTGCTAGTTAAAAATTGTTGACAGCTCACATACCACGATTTTACTTTTTGGTATGTCTTACTTATAACCTCTCTAATGCTTTAGCATCAACATTTTAAGCAAATTTTCCATTCCTGCAGGAAGTGGTCAATACGTTCTAGGAAAGCTGAAATTTATTAGCGTCTATTCTTGGGAAACAGTGTGTTTCTATAACTTTGAAAACTGAAGAACCTAACTAAAGTAATACTAGACGTTCTTCCCTGAAAATTTCCCTATGTAGCTCACAATCAATACTAGAGAGACACAAGTTAGGTTTAATTTTGGTTTTATGTTACATTTGGAGCTATTAAAAGATATTAAATGACCTAGTAAATACGTCCAGTGCACCTTGCAAAGCTGGAACAGCAGAAAGAGTGATTTTTCTTAAAGTACAATTGAAAACTAACTAGGATGCAAACTGTATGGGCTGCAGTGCAATTTAATGTTTCCATGTTGCTACAGCAATTACTTAAATGAGAATTTAGTGTCATATGATACTTTACAAAACATATATAAGAAGCAACTCTGATAGACTGGAGCACACCACACCATTTTTGCTAAGCCAAATTAGAACCAAGTTATAAAATATCTCCCTAAATTAACTAATTTATGATAGAGTTACTTTGATAATATTTTTATCACAGCAGCATACTGCAGTATCATAAACTTTGCCACAGCTGCTCAGCAATATCGGTCAAAGGTTCTCAGTTTGGCTTGACACCTTACTCCACTCAGTCTGTGGGTTCCATTCTGGCTCCTCTCAGACCAGTAACAAAATTCCCACTGACTTCACTGCATCCAGGATTTTGGGCTATGTGCCTAGCTACTGTGTAACACCCATGAATAATAGGTATATATCTTCAAGGGATCCCAGCTCTCTTTTCTCACGAGTTATTCCCCACTAACAGCATTACACTCAGAATTAATAGAATAAATATTTACAAATATTTTTAAACAGACTATTCTTTAACTAGATAACACCTCCTTTTCTGCACAGTCATTTATTTTAGAGCAGTTTTTATATTCACTGACAAAACCTTCACTCAGACTTTTAGTCTGTTTCCTCATTGCCTCATGAAAGAGACAGAAACAAGCAGAAGAGAAAAGATGTGGCTGCCAAATCACTCTAGCTCCGAAATATCCAGGTGACAGTTGGTAGGAAAAGCAACATCTAGTTTTCTTACATTTCAGATCTGCACTTGGCGGCATTACTTTCATAGCAAGCAGCTTCTTCAGAACGCTGTCACCTAAGACACCAGATTCGCCATCATCCCAAAGTGTTTGTTGTCAAGATTACTGTGTGTGCTACAGTGCTCTGTGTACTTGTGAAGGGTACAAATTACTCCTTCAGCCAAACTATCTTCTCTGGAACAGGCACAAAGTTACCTTAGAGAATATCATGTCCAACAAACAAGCACAAATTACAACGGAACTCAAAACACTGTTTATACTCTTTTTTTACCCTTGAGGGGTTCGGTCAGAGAATTCTGCAAAGCTACTTACCCAAACAGTGGGTTTAAAACCCAGAGAGAACACACAGCTAGAACAAATTCTAGTAACAGATTCCGGACACTGCAACCACATCCACAAGCAGTTGGGTTTGTTCATCAGAGCAGACAACAGTGCCAGCCAAGTGGCAATGGTAAGGAAACCGCACATGACAGATGTGACACTGGGTACACACATTCACCATTTAACACACACCAGGTCACAAACCTGAACACTTGTTTTCCATAGTTTGTGCAACACCATTCCCTTCTATGTTTTCTAAGTCAGGTTCTGATTTTGGAAGAGCTGTTTGTGTGCCGCTTAGCCTTAGAAGAGAGCATCTACCTCCGCGAACGAGTGAGGGGGAGACAAGAGCACGCAGGGTAAGTATTTTTAACAGCGCTTCCAGAGCATTAAGACCAGGCAGATGCAAGCTGCAAAAGATTTCGAGGACTCTTCCCAGATTCACCGGCAGGTTGCAAACGCCTTCTGCCACAACCAAGGAAACCGCTAGCCAACAAGGTGCCAAAACGCAGGCGAACACGGTTCCTCTGCCCCGACCTCGGTACGCAGTAAATAAAAGGCTCGGGGCGCAGCTCGGCAGAGTTTTGGGCACAGGGCTGTCTCCTCACTTCGCACCCGCTGAAGGAAAGAGAAGAAGAGAACCCCCCCGCCCCGAAGGCGCCGAGCGAGTAAAACAAGTCACGGCCAAGTTGCCCTCTGGCGGGACCGCCCCGCACGGACCTCGGGGCTCCCCGTCCCACCTCGGAGGGTCCCCCCGCCGCCGCCTCCCCCTTACCGTGCCGCGGCTGGGG
>NW_009699040.1:121242-131704 GCF_000703405.1 Apaloderma vittatum | reverse complement strand
GGCATTCATGTCAATTTATAGCTTTGCAAGCGAGAGTACAGTTGAGGACAAGTACAAGGGTTAAATTACAAAAGAGCCTTCACTGTCCTCATAAAAGCCTAAAAAATCTTAAAAGCTTTAACCAGTTAAGGAACAGGACTGATTTTTTTCCTCCATAATTCATTAGGTAGGATTTATAGAATGGGTTGGCTTATTGTCACACGACACCCAAGGCATGTGGCCTCAGAAGTCCCAGCATCACACACGTGGAAAAAGAGGATCAATTGAGACTGGTAAATAGGGTATAATGACAACCTGCACCCAGAGTAGCCTATTTCAGGTATTGATTTCATGCAGCTCTATACTGAAAATAAAAGCCAAAGCAGGCCTCTACCTAGGCAGTAGTTCTCTCAATGACATCTCAGACACTCAAACGCTGAAGTGACTCATCTCAGCGACTACACTATCTCCCTCTCCTCCCTCCTTTTTGACCCAAAGCTATTTTTGAACTCTTACCTTCTTTCAGTCTCTCCGTACAAAGGAAGCCTTTGATTTTTCTAGGGGGTTGGGACCATGATGGAGCAGTAGGCACCATCCACCGGTTCTTTGTGTACGAGTGCTTTTTGCTGTCCCTCTAGTATTAATCTGTCATTCATGTTTGTTTAGCCACGATTAACTTCTTTCATTTATTTAACAGATCACTATGCCCATATGTTTCTCCCCCTCTTGGCTAGGAGGCCACCATTTCACAACAGAAATTTAAGAGAACCATCCACTTCAGGAAAATTAATTCAAGCAGATGTTTCTCCTCTGCAGTTAGCCAGATCAGTGTAAGTGGTTTTACACCTATTAAATATAAACACATATGGAAGTATTTAAGGTATTTTGTAATTCACTCCACTTTTAAAGATTGAGAAGTCTAAAAGTTCAAGAACATGAAAAGTTTGTTTTGAAGATAGCATGGCCTTACCACACACATTTTCCCAAGATTCTTGATATCACACTGTGCCTGCACTTCATGTTTCATAAACACACATACAGTTTCTACACTTGAGCAATTACTTCGCATTTCATGCAAAGGGCATTAGTAACGTGACACCTGGGCTCACACATTCAGCCTGAAGCTTCAGGCTGATAATGTGCTTTGTGCGTGTACGTGTGCGTGCACGTTGCCAAACAGAAAAAAATCAACATCAAACTTGCAGAAGTAGGAAAGCAGACACACTGCTAAGTGCAGCATCTGCATCAGAGAACATGACATCTAGCAACACTACAATTGTGGTAGCTTGCACAGTACATTCACGTTACACGTAGTAACTTGGGCATGTGTGTATTTATAACCAAATAAACAAATCGAACAGCTACAGAAGGCAAAGGCAAAGCCTTCCCCAAAGTGCCCGCTGTTGTCACAGGTATATTCTTGATTAATATAAAAACTGAATCCAATCCACTAAACTGTTTGCAGAAGTCCAGCAACCTTTATGCAAAAAAATGAGCAAATCTAGTCGATTCCCTGGTTTCACCCATAAAGCCATCTGGGTAAGAATCAGCATAGTTACTTGTTACTTAGAATCTTTAATAACACATAATCTGAGACTGATATTTACAATCCTGCACCACACTGTGGAGGAAGGAAATAAACATTGAAATGAAACTCCACAGCAGACCATATTTCTAAAATACCTTCAGTTCATCATTAAGGTTCATTCTGAGAAAAGAATTTTCATTCTGTAAAGAACTGGAGAATGAACTTGGTATCAGTTCAGCTTCAGATAAACACTGCTAATACTTACAGCTCTTTGACAATGGCTATTAAAAGAAAAATCCTATTTATGACAGATCTATTATTGAGGTTCCCTGCTGAGGAACATAATAATTTGCTGGATGATTACTTTATTGTGTAATTATTCAGAGCTTATTATAGACACATCATCTCATAAGATAATGTGGATCATCCTACAATCTTCATATCTCCCTGACCAGTCTCTGTTAGAAGCTAGAGGCACAAGTTGGTTTGATAAGTTTCTGGACCAAAACCATAGCTCGCAATTGCTCAAATCGATTGCATCCAAAAAGTCACAGTGGATGCAATGGCCAAGGACAGTGAAGTCTCTACTCCAGATGTTTGCATTCAACAAGCTGGGAGGAAAACAGGCTTCAGCTGTGTCCCACCAGTGAGAGCTGCATGATCATTTAGGTTCAAAAAGGCAGATCCTGAATTATCAATATTTTGGTGCAAAAAACGTGTTGCAGCCTCAGCAAACACTGGAAAAGGCAAAACAACTGGCACAGTAACCAGTAAGTGCTGGGACACCATTTATTTCTAGTGTGCACAGGCTACAGTAAATACCTGGTACACAGTATGCACTTGACAAAGCTCTCCCTCATCCTGAACTTCATGGAATTGCACACTGCTGCACCACAGTAACAAGGACATGTCCCTTAGTAAGGAAAAGGAGTCCCAGACAATTTTCTCTGTTACTTCATTTACCAATATAGTTGGAATAAAGCTCTCTCCACAAGCTTGTAGCCTTATGGGTTCATACACACTTCCTTAAGAGCAAAACTATTACTTGTTGTGCCATATTAGAAGGAAAAAAAGTGATTTAAATCTATTTTTATCTACAAGCTTCTGGAGAGCTAGTATACAGATGTACATTTCTTGTACTTGCATATGTAATCAATATTTTATATTTTCCATTTTTACTCGAAAATCACAGCTCATAGGAGTAATAGCTAACTGCACAGATCAGTAGAGTTCCACTCTGGAGAGATCTTTGTCTATGGACATTTTTCAGGAAAGCCCACTGCCTTTAACTTGAAAAAACACCCAAGAGAAATGCTGGGGCAGAACTGGCTTCCTGCCATACATCTAAAGAATATCTTAAGTATTGCTATATACCTGAATGCAGTAGGAACCGAAGGCATGCCCAGCTGGGTTAATCCAGCAACCCACCTAGCTCAGCATTCAGTCACCAAGGATGACAGCAGGAGATACTAGGTAGGGAGGGTATGAGAGCCCAGTCACTATCTGTAGTTTACTGCCTTCAGCCCCCAGCATCCACAGCCAGATATTAATGGAAACACACGCTCCCTTTGGTGTCTGTTCATGGACCTGCTGTCCACAGCCATGTTTAACTTGCTGATCTGCCTCTGCAACCTCCTACAGCAGCAGCTCTGCCAAGTCAGGCAATTCCCCCACGCGTACAACTAATGCTTCTCTACAAATATGACCCTTGCCCCATTCCCTAATAAGAAGTTAAGGCTATTTTTGGAAAGAAAATCTGCAAAAAAAAATTTCAGTACCCTCAGTGCTCCTTTCAAGCACTGGTATGCATCAGCCAAGCACACCTCTTGCCCCTGAGACTTTTCTACGAATTTCCCATCACAAGGAATGCAGCAAGAAGAAAACGGGAATTACCAAGCAGGAGCTTAGCCCATATTTTAGGCTAGAGGAAAACAAATGCTTCAAATAAGCAAATTGTTGTTGGGGTTCCCCCTCAAATGCTTTGAGGATAGGAATTCCTATGATGGCCAATTTGCTGGTTGAAAAGGTTATCATCAACCCCTGACCAACCACTTGCCATTCTCATAACTGGAAGTTAGACATCAACTTTACATTCCCTAACTGATCCTTTTTTTCTTCCCCCCGAGTGTTCACATCACCCCAAGAGCTGTAGTTAAAACTGAGTGATGGAAAGACAAGGGAAGATGCATGTGGTGAAATTTACTGCCTATCAGCCAGCTAGACTATTTCTGTGAGGTTATTTGTTTCTTGTAGAAAGAATGATCCAAAGCTACTATTTACATGCTTAAACTAACTCAGCTCAGTTTGTCTCTAACGGTGCACAGAACAATCACATGAACTATCTAGATAGCAGATCTGAATGGCAGGAACTTCTGCCAGGGGCTGCTGAGAACACGTGCTTTTCACAGCCGAATATCTCTCTCTTAGTTCAACCAGAGTTGTATAACTAATGAGTACATTTGAAAAGAGGTATTAAAATCATTATGAAGGGCCACAGAGATGAATTCAGAAGGATTTTCTAAGGCACAAAGGGGAGAGAGGTGTCCATCTCCCTTGGTACGTTCAATTGCAGGAGTGTCCCTGCCTCTGCAGCAGGTTAGTGCTAGGGACCTCCTCTGGAAAACGCTCATCTTGGGGCTCAGCATTTTCCACCATTCTAGACAATCACTGACACCTGCCTCAAAAGTCAAATAACTGGATTCATGCTTATCTATCAATTATTCTAACTCATGGAGAAAAAAAAAAATCCCAACCCTCAGTACACTGTTTTCTCCACTTACACCATGAGCCATTCGAGCGCTCTCTATCTATTACTCCTCTTTCCTTCGGTTGCACTCTCAGCATTTGTCAACGGTGTGAGCGGTGCGCAGGTGATGTAGCAGGCTGAGACAGAGAAGAAACGCTAGTGAGTTAGGTGTAATTGTGTGGAGTTCTTTAAAACCCATAATCTGCGTATTTGGAGAGGCAAAGAAACAGAGATTATACAATTCACCCTTGACATTCTGCCAGATAACTTGAATCCTGTAAAATGCCCCCTAATGACCTGGATATAATACCATGGTGTTACAGTGTCATTTAAATACTGCAGGGTTCTTCTACTGGCAGCGCAGTCTGCAGACTTAATATGTAATGTACAGGATTATACTGCCACTAAAATATTACTTAGTGTGGCTGAAATCTCAAATTAATTCTGGGAGCTAAATCATTATTCAACTCTGCCTTTGCAAAGATACATTCCCCCGGTTCTTTTAATAACAGCAATTTTAGAACTAAAAGGTTGGTACTGTCTCTTTGAGGCTCGCTCGAACAGAGAAGTGGCCTCTAAACTGTCAAGCAAATTAAGGCAGGGATGCATGGGTGTTTGTGATCAAGAATATAATTTAAGAAAAATGGGCTCAAATATTAAGAGAGCTGATAGTGATGTGGCTGATGAATAATTTTATTATTTCACAACAAAAGAGCCTCATCTGGTTTTCTCTATATTTATATACGTACACACTCCTATGTTGCTATCCTCCACAGACAGATTTCTTAACATTCAACGGGACAAATTCTTGCTGAAGTAAGTAACACAACTATTGGTAACTGATAAAACCAATCTATCCGAGCTGAGGATGTGGCTTTCAAGCCATTCTGAGCTCTGTAATTTCCAGACCTAAGTAAGCAAACTTCAGTATTTTCCAGCTCCATGTTTCTTCCTCCTACGTAATTCCTGTTACTACCAAGTATTTTGTACGTTTAGGTAACTATAGCACTTCCAACACCAGAGATGTGCAGATCCTTGATACTATATTATAACCAATGTACAAACTAATCTGCTAACATGTGAAGTAAGGGAAGACAAAACCAGAGGCTGGGCTAACTGTAAAGGCAAAGATCTCCTTTCTAAAATGTTGCCCCTTTTTACTTTGTGTTTAGATTAGCTTCTGTTTCTGAGTTAAACTACCAGGCTGCTTTGCTTTCACAATGAAGTTTCTTCGATCTGGGAAACGTTCCCAAGAAATATTGTAAAAGACAACAACAAAAACACAAACACAGTGATAAATGAGGATCAAGATGAGGCCAAATATAGGGGATGAAAACAACTTGTAGTGAGCCTACATTTGGAATAATCAATCCTTCTCCGTATTAAAACTGTTACCTACTTCCTCACTCATTAATATTGTCCTTGTTTATGCTTGCAGCCAGGCCAAAGATTTTCCCCTCCCTCCAAATATAATTTCCTGCTATTGACAGACACGTTCAAGTGCTGGATGTGCGTATGTCTACATGGCATACTGCAGGCAGAGACGAGCCCTCTTGGCCACCATCCAAGCCAGCTGTAAATGAGCCAGCTCCAAACTGGAAGCTGTGTAAGCACAATTAGCACAGCAGTAAGCCTGATCTAACACATCCCACTAAGAGACCGAGCTTATTAGCTCGAGCTCAACACAACGCTAACGGTGGATATGGGGCTTCTGGTTTGGCTCCATACAGAACGTGGTCAGCGGAAGATGAGCAGATCAAGCTCGTGTCTGTCCATGAGATATGGCACAGGTACATCGTTCTCTCGGGATATACCCCTCTACTGCAAGGACTCTTTGCTTCCCTCTACATAAACTTCCCCAAATATTCTGTCTACAAACCAAACAAACCTGAGAGCTGCAAGCAGACCGAGGGAACGGAAGTCTTCAGGTGAGAACTTCAGAGACAAAATGAGAAAAAAGTGCCAGGAAAGGGTTAGGCACCAGGTAGGAGACAGGCACCAGAAACGCCAGAGATGTGAGGGAAGGGCATGGCAAAGTATCAGTTTGTGGAGTCGTGCAGTAAAGAGCACTCCACCTCCGGCTTCTGTTGGGTCCAGGGCAATACTGACCAAAGAAATTCCCACATTACCATGGAGTAGACGCTAAAGGTGGAACGGATGCCTGCCTGTGCAGAGTCCAACCAATGAAGAATTCACTTTGGTCTGAAAGAGGAATGTGGCCAGAGAAAGAAATCAGTTATCAAACTCGGTACCTGAGAAAAGAGCATTCCTCTGATGCCATGCTTTGTATTAAAGGAACAGTGACAACGTGGCAGTTGGCAATAGTTTGTAAGAGAAACTTATTTATTTAGAGCAAAACGAGAGAGAGAAATGAAAGAATAGCAATAAAAATCATCCAGGGGCAGGGGGGAGGAGAAGTGTGTTGCAAGAAGAGTGCCTGAAGAGACAGAATGTTTATATTTAAAAGTACAGCAATAAAATGGTCTTTGCTATATTAAACAGAAAGTGGCCTGTAGAAGTTAGCAAGCTTCTGCCCAGCCTGTAAGAGAGCACGAGCAAGAGGAAATTCGATTAAATTAAGTGCCCCACTCAAGGGCAACAAAAGGAAGCACTTTCTTGTTCAACGTGTAATTATTTTGTTGAGCGCTCTGCCACCAGACTGTTGCTGTGGCAAACAGTATCTTTGAAAGGTGGTGTTCATGCTTGTTTTCTTCCCCCTACTACTCTATTTGTAAAGCAGTATTTTTAGTTTTTGGTTGATCAAGCTTTCCAGTGTATGGGACAGGTATAAGCAAGGGAGCAAAGAGACCCCCCCATAGTGTTGCAGACACATTCCTCTGCATATCTACATTCTGCAGCTCAATTTGGTTTATTTTCACATGTGAGATTTCAGATTATGTTGTGTACATGGAGATCTTCCATGATTTGTTAGCTCAAAATCTTCTCTTTGGAAAGCCTTAGTTTGGTCTGTGGTGCAGACTATCCATACTTAGCAGAGAAGTAGTTTAAATACTTGGCCCTGACCATGAGTTTGGGCTACACGCCCGCTGGCATTTCCCACAGTATTTCCCGTACTCCAAGAACTCAGATCTCCATCACACATATCTTCACGATTCAAGGCAGCATTTGAATCATTGATAGAGGTGCTTCAAAGGATTTTTTTTCTTCCTCCCTTTTCCCTGTCCTTTCAAAAACTTCTGAAAACGTGAACAAATCAAACCAGATCAATCGTACCAGGTTAAGAGATGGACTTAGCCACAGACAAAAGAAAAACTGAGAGCCGAGATTACACTTGCATTGTTCTTTTGTCTTGAGGAGGAAATAAATTTCTCTTTCTCTTTTCCCACTTGAAGGTCTGTAGAAGAAAGCTATGCTATCAGAAATATCAAGGCCTAATAAAATGTGTGAAAAAACAGTTTTGGCTTGGATTTTTTAACTTCAATAAGATTAAGGAATTTAGTTAAATACTGTTCAATATGAACCATTTTTAAAGCTGCAACAATATTAGTATTGTATGTTAATTTAATCTTACTTGTCATTTAAACACATATATATTTAATTAACAACTGTTACCAAACTCTACTCAGAACTTACACGCATTTCTAATATATCTAAAATACGTCTAATATACATAATATACATTATATGTACACTACACAAGTCAGTTTAACTATTTAGTTCTCTCCTCACTTGCGCTTTCAGTAAAAAGATGCAAATTCTTGGCTTATAAAGCAGTCCATCTAGAATACTCTAGGAGAACACATTTCTAATACTTGGAAGAAAACACTGAGGAGATAAACAAGATTAAAAGGAAGAGGGAGGGTAGAGAAGTAAAATATTTGCCAGTTAGCCACAAATTCTTTTATATTGAACTAAAATAAATATTCAAACAGTTTATTATTTCTTTTGGAAGTACTTCTTTGCACAGAGGAATGCAAGCTAGTATCCTTTAAAAGGCTGTAAGAATCTTGTCCATATAACCACAAAATCGGTTTAGTACCGGATACAGCAATCTCCCATGCAGTCACATGAGAAACAGAATACTTGACTACTGATTCTATTTGGTCTCCCTTCAAAGTAATACTTACTTTAAAAAAAAAAAAAAAAAAGTGAAATTAAATAAATAAATAAATAAATCAGAAGCCATCTGCCAAAGGAAGTACCTCAGACTGAAAGGCCTGTCTACACTCAGTGTGTGTACATTGCTTTTTGTTTAGGCAAAATAAAACCAGGATAAACTGCAATATGTCTGCCAAAAGTTCTTCTATTTTTAACCAATACTGTCCTGCCAGTATCAATTCATCCAGATAGAGAATCCTTCATTAAAAGTATAATTTATTTTGGTTGCTTTTCACTATGCTGAAGTGACATCTTTCCCAACCACTGTCAAAGGCGATTAAGAACAAGTTTCAACCGTGACTCCCATTGGCCTGCCTACACAAACTTTCCTTACAAAGGCTTAGGAAGTCTTAGATGGCAAGGGGCAAAGCGAAACGGTATGAAAAGTATTATTCAGAAATACATATTATCCTTACAAAATTAACTGTAAAAAGTATTTGTGCGTTGTCATAAAGGCAGAGAAGCTACAAAGCAGGGAGATATACTAAGGGACAAGATAAAACACTCGAACATCTTCAGACAAAGGAAGCTCTTGTACAGTATTTCCACTACCTAGAGAGATGGATTTGTGCCCCTTTTTCACCTGAAACTTAAGGTACTACAGCATTTTACTAAAAAGCACAGCACTAAAGACAACTCAAGTAACAAGTTACCAACATTTTAGTCAGTTATACTATGTAAGATTTCTTGGGTATTTATTTGCATTTTTGCATGCTCACTTGGAAGAAAAAAACCACATTTACAAGCTAATGCTCAACTCGCAACACAGTTTGCCTTTGAATCACCGCTTACTTTTACAAAAGATAACTCAAAAATTAGAGCTTCTATCTTTAAGCTGACCATTTAAATGCTATGTTTTTCCTCATGTATAACAGTCCAATAGTTTCAGGAGTAATTTTCAGCTTCATATCATTCCCCTCAGTCGGCTGCTCTAGCTACAGACCAGTAGGTACCACCACCACTCCAGACTAGACCAATCCAAAAGACTTCGCCCAATAGTATGCATTTTATGTCACAGCACCCAAGAGCTTCCTACTGACAATCACTGAGATAAGCAAGTGGGGACTCTCCATCTCCCAGGCCCCACCCCAATACTGACATGACAAGGGGCAGAGCACCCAGAAAACAGTGGGAGCATTATCAGTCCAGCTGGCTACCTTAAGGCTCAAAGCGTGCCCCAACTCAGCTCTACAGATTTGAAACTGCAGAAACGCAAACAGAAGAGACTCAAACGTCAGTGGCCTAGACAGGCAATTGCTGTACTCCATCTGCCTACTCTTACAGCATGGGAACACTTCCAAAATTATCACTACAACCACCTTAAACACTTCTCATCTTCTTTCAGATGGGAAGATGTCCATATTTTCTTACATATATTTCTGTCAAGAAAGCTGGCTTGGGGAGGGACAACTTCCCCTCCTCAAACCTCTAAGTCCTTTTTCCTGCTGTGTATTTGCCTTATTCTTCCTACTCTTAAGACTTTCCCAGGGACTGAAGTCATGATTTTGCTCCTCTGCCTTCCTTCCCTCCTTCTGCTGTCCAAGATATGTGTTGCTGTGTCCACGCAGGTGTGGAGGGGTACCCACAGAAGTCACGCAATATGGTACCTGCAGCAATTTTACTGAAACAAAATGTCTTACTTTAATGAAGTAAATGATGCTATACTTGCATACCAGGAGAATGTAATTGACCAGTCACACAAAGGTGGGCTTCAAAAAGCTTGGTAGGGGAGAGCAGGAACGTGCAGAACACGAACCCCTGCTCAGCTCCAGGTCTGTTCCAATTTAGAGCATGAGTTTGGGAAAAAAACAAAATCTCCTAGTTTGTACTTTAAAGGAAAACTCTTAAGTCAAACTATGCTGCCTCTTTGTATCTCCTGATGTAATTAATAACCTGACTCAGCAACAAGCCCATAAACCTTCCACTGGCTGTGCCCAGAGCAGCCTAATGGAACAGTGGGCCACAGGGCCGGGGTGATTTTTCACAGTGACAAAGCTGGAACAAGCAGTTCCTACCCCTGGCAGTTTGTTACCAGCTCCCCTTGCACTGCCCTCTTCCCACCCCTCCTGGGAGCATTAAGGACACTCTAT
>NW_009699040.1:71553-121211 GCF_000703405.1 Apaloderma vittatum | reverse complement strand
TGTAGGGAATGGAGTTGGTTACGCTAAAAATAGTCCATTCATCCTTCCCCCCTCCCTCCCCATTTTTGCCAGGTTATTTTTAAAACAGATCAGTTCCCTGCTCCGGTTCAACAGGCAGCTCAGCTCAGCTGGGAGGGGGAGGGAGGAGGAGAAGATGCGTCTCTGCCAGCCCAGGGGTGCAGGAGGGACTCTGTGGGGTCTCCCTCAGCCCCCCTTGCCGCTATGACACAACACACCTGTGGCATCACACACCAACACAGGGGCCCTCACAATCCCAGTTGCAGCTGGTGCTTGCAAAGTCTCGCAAGGAGCACGTGCTGTTCCTGGTCCGAAAGAAGAGCTTTGCGTAACCTCAACCCTCACGTCCCAGGAGCCAGGACTAATTCTGCGTTTTTCTGCTTTGACGTGAGGATTCTGTGCTGCTGCGGCAGGACCTAGGAAACGCCTCTTCACCATAACCTTGTTTGAGCGCTCATCTTTTGTTTGCATTACTCGAGCTTGCAAGATGACAGCTATCAAGTCAGATTACCAAATGCCACTCACAGTGACACATGCCAAAAGTAAACCATTAAGACTGCCTAAATAGTGGGGTAGCCTTCATATGTAGGTAAGAAATAATTGTAGACAAACTCAGCCATTAGAAAAATGCCAAATATTGACTATTCCTTTAAAAAATAGATGAATTCCTAAAATTGATTGGACTGATCACGTAAAAACCCTTCTGAAATCCTAAAAAATCCTCATACCTGAAATGAAATTAATTTAGGCTGCCAAAAACATAAAGAAAAAAAGGAGGAGGGGCATGAATATAATAATGTAGAACAAAAATATCCTCCTCACCCCCTGCCGTTCTTTCTGTGTGTTTATGAAGCCTCCGGAAATACCATGGCAAACATTCCAGCTCTACAGCAGTGAGGCCACGTGACCCGAAGGCACAGCAAGGAACTTCTTTCTGAAGTTTCTTCACAGAACAGTGATTTACTTTTTTTTTTTTTTCCTTTTTTTTAAACTAGGATCCAAGCCTAGGGAAATCTCCAGGAAATTTTCAGGAACACCATTTTAAGACAGGGTGGTTTGGCGTTTGTTTGGTTTTTAATTATTTGCTGCATTTCAATGCCTATGCGCTTTTTTTATATATATATAGTGAAAGACCAAAGTCTTAGACCTATATTCAAGGGACATAAAATACAATACACTCTTTAAAGTACCATTAAAAACAATTTGCAATGTCCTCTAAATCTCCAACTAGAGTTGCAGTCAATTCTACTGTAGTTCTTAATATAGCCAAGACTTTTTCCCGGTGAAAATTGTGGCAGTGAGAACCTCTCCTCCTGCTAGACTTCCAGTATGATTTCAGTTACAACTATTAATTAAAGGTTTTATGCACATGAGCTTTGCTAAACATTGTGAAAAGGTACTTAAAACGTGGGCTTGAACAACCACCTTTCATTTTTTCAAACAACCACATGTTAGTACTTGGAAGCAATCATTTAAAATGTAGGAGTGTGGATGAATCATAACGTAATAGTTGAGTAACAGCTGAAATTTGTGTTTTGTCTTAAAACAAAATAGAAGAAAGCATCGCCGCTCAAAGGGGAAAACAGTCCTTCAGTGCAAAAGCACAGCAAATGCCAGGCACACACCACTAACTCACTTTTGTAGCCATGTCAGAAATGCTTCTAATTACCAGAGGTAAAAGAGGGATGGCATTTTTGCTGGAAGCAAGTTTTACACTTCAGTCTTTCCTCTCCCCTCTCTTCCAGCCTATAAATATTAGTCTTACACATTTTTCTTCCATACAGCTCTTGAAAAGGTTGAGTTTTTCAAGGCTGAGAGCAGACAGAAATGTTCATCAAGAAATGCCTTCAGGTCAACTGTCTGTAGCTCATCAAAGCACAGCACGGAAAATATGGATGAGGGGGAGGAGGATTAGATGAGCACAGCAGTGCAGTTGAAAATAAATAAATAAAAATCTACGTTCTGATGATCATTAACTTTTTCCTTTTGGAAATGGGTTCAGCTATCATTCATGCAACCTTGGTGGTGATGGGCATAAGGGTAGTGACTCCTTCCTCCCCTAATTTTAGCTGTATTCAAACCAACTACTACAAGTACATGAAAGTCTCTTTAATGCTATTTCCCAATATAAGGAAATGCCATGGGGAAATGATGAGGAGTGAAAAAGTGGAGATGACCCACGTAACAGCGTAAGGAAAGGCAGCTGGCCAACAAGAAAATTAAGACGTTGACCAAATTCTTGAATAGCTCTGTACTACATTGGAAATAAGACAAAGATAAGATGACCTATTGTTTTATAGAATACTTAAAATATCTTAAAAAATCCCCCAAACCAACGCAAAAGCAGCAACAGAACAAGTTTGCAAAGACTATTTTTCTTAAGGTGGGAGGCAACTGAAACCCTGCAGTACCCACTCTGGGTTGTTTGGTTTTTTTATTCCTTACAACAGCTGGACATGAGCTATTGAACACACTATTGAAACTACTGTTCATTTCTACTCAGGGATTTCTACTTTGTTTATTATAAATGCACGTTTATTGGCAGGAAGTAGAACATATTATTGCTCTGTTTTACAGCTCAAATGGCTCATGCAAAGAGTAATTTGTTTGTATTCTGTATCAGGATCAATATTATACCAGGGATAGCCCGAGGAATGTTTATGCTGAGGGCTTTGCTTGCAGTGTTTTGTTGTTGCAATCAATTGACCAAACAGGACTGCTTCTTAAAACAACAAATAAACTTCGATAGTGACCAGATCAGCCCTTAAAGCATAAAACATGATGCAGCGTCTGGAAAAAGACTGAAGGCCCACAAGTGTTTTTACCACCTGATGGTGCATAAAGCTCTCCTACCTGAATATTTCCCACCGGCCTTTCTTCCTCTCGGTAGCTGGGGACTGTTTCCTCGATGCCTTCACATAACAAGATCCATTTTCCTGCAATAAAAAACACAGACAGATCACTCTTCCATTCTCCTGCATAACAGGGCAGCATTTGAAGCAGCTCACTGAGCAGACCCCAAACGAATGAAGAGCATTTAGGAGTGCCTGGACCAAGCCTGGAGAACCAGATCTGAGGCTGGGTCAGGGCTCCAGCCCAGCTCTATCACCCCCAGGCTTTTGAGACTCACTCCAGTGGTTTAAGTCCCACAGGCCTCCTTGCCTGTAACAATGAGATGAGGAAAAGATAGTAAGAATTCTCTTGAGGTTTATATCAAAATTTCCTGGACCAAATGGTAATTTTTTTTTTTGTTAAAGGTCATGCTGAAGCCTCGTTTATTCTCTCTATAAAGGGTACTCGCTGACTGTTACCAGCTAAGTGCCATTAAAAAACCAAACCAACCCCCAAACTCTGCTTAAGCAAATACACCAAAATATCTCAAAACCACCATCCGGTCTGTAGCAAACCAGAGCAAGTTTACGGATTACGTTGGCACATCACCGCAACTTCCAGGGAATGCTTTTTAATTATAAAGACAGACTGCAAAGGGAGACAGGGGAATGTTTAGGGACAGTATGTATTTTGTTACACGCGGTTTCAGCAGGCAGACCTGGTGTCCTTACAGCCTTACCCTATTGGGCTCCAGAACTCAGCAAATACTGAGGAAAGGAACACAGTGACTACATTTTGCTTCTCTTTCGGCTAACTTCCAAATAACTTTCATGAAAAAGAATTTTCCATCAAACATAACAAGGGCAGGTATCGTGGAGAAAAAAAAAAAAAAAAAGGCACACAATTCATAGCCAGTCCAGGTTGCACCCCAGGGCCAGTCGTGGGAGTAGACACAGCCACAACAATTTGCACGATACAAAAGTCACAGGTGACTTGAAAAATGCAGAAGAAAAATCTCAAGTTAATACAAGTAACTTGTTAGTGGCATTCAGTATCCATTCTGCAGTCACATTTACTCTGTTCACTGATAATTCACCAAGAATAAAAACGTATCTGAAAACCATATGTTAGAAGCCCCAACATGTACAGTGCCACCAAGGGACCATCCGCTTCAGACAGAAACTCTGCTGCTTTTCTTGTCTCATAACAAACAGCAATTTTAGAAAAGTTACATATCGACAGGCACCTGGGGTGAATGATTGGCTTTTAAGGCCTCATTGAACCACGAACGTTTTTCCCCGGAACATATTTATTCTCATCCAGAAGTTTTCCCCAGTGCTTTTGTTCCACTTACACAAGCCAGGAAAAACATGTTAATTGATTCAGATTTAGTATGTGTTAACATGACTTTCTCAGCTAATGCCGACTGGATCTTTAATGAAGCTGGAATTAGTCATTTATGCAACTTCTGAGGTTTTTTTTTTCCTCCAAAGGATGAACTTCTGTTCCGTCTGCCCCAGGAGCTAGGTACCATTCCAGGTGCAACAGGATTGGACTTTGGCAAACTGGGCCGTAGCATTTACTCGGTAGCTTCCATTTTAGTTCTCGCACCTCTCTCCCGGGTGCTTGCTTCCAGCCCTGCATTTGTGCAGCTGTATGGTTTAGCTGGAGCAGGGCAACTAATTTCCTTCAGCGTGTTGTCTCGTAAAGCTGTGCCAACACAGCGCAGGCAGTGGGCACAGGGCAGGACGGCAGAGGTTAGAACCGAGCCTGCTTAAACCAGCTCAAACTGCGTTGGGGTAACGCACAAAGCCAGCGCTTGGCTCCCCTCCTCCGTGCTTTCACACTGCCCATCCATAAAACCGGCACCACAATTCCTACTTTGTTTTACAAAGCACCTCTAAAAAGGGCTACTCCTATTAACATTTCCATCAATTCACAGTACGGACCACCCACCCCTTTTGCAAATGAGGTCCAAGTTTCGATTCTAAGGACACTGGCACTGTCCCTGCCAGCATCTGCTCCCTGGTTTCACCATGCAACCTGCTCCAGGGCTCTACAATCTCTCCTAACCAGTCTGTTCCTGTGCCCTCCTGCCAGCCCCAGCTCTGCCAGCAGGCTTCACAGGGTTTTGCACTGAACTGGATTCAGTTTCTAAAAATAAAATTAGCTTTTCATTAAAGCCCTACCCATTCTCTTATCCTATTTCTAGGAAGATCCCTAAAACAGTCTCACCGGCACGGTATGGGGGTACCCAGTTACACCTGAAAATGAGAAGAGTGTGGAAAAGGAGACAACTGGAAACACCCTAAACCTGGCATCAGCCACCCCTTCCAAGGTGTGAAGCCATAGCCTTGGTGTGGCACACTCTGATGCTGCAAAACCCCCACCCTTCTCACACTGATACCCGGGTTCAGATCCCAAGATGCAGCTGCACAAGCAGACACTGCAAAACACCAAGTCCTGTCCGCAAGGATAAGGGAGAATCGAGGGAGAGCGCCAAGGGGCAGGAGCGATGTCGAGGCCAGGGAGAGAGGGTCTCCCATGCTCCCAGAGCCAGCAGAGGGAGCACAAAAAAGCAGGTTTGGTGGGTTTTTTGGCCAAATGCTTTTTTGGCTAGGAACTGCTCTGTCCTTAAAATCCCAGGCACTTTGTATTAGATTATTTCTATAGCAATGTACATGTGGCATGTTACATACGCGTAACAGACAAAACCCTTGCTCCAAGTAGATTACACTGTAAAAAAATCAATACAGTGAAGGAGACTACCAATACAAGCAGGGATGGCTGCAGATGTTGGGAGGGGGGAATGAGAGGCAATGCTGCCGGGCTGGCAGCTCTGGGGATTTTATTGTGTCTCCTGCAATACAAGGATTTTTTCCTAAAGCCACCTCTCCAAAATCTCATCATCAAGTAAAAACCTCAGCTTTCAGATTTTTGTCTGCTTGTTTGAAAGGAGGTATCTCTAGGCTTCAGAAGTTCAAAACCAAAGCTGTAAAGGTGATCAAGGTAAACCCCAAAGACTCAAAAACTGAAAAAGCAGTAACAAGAATTGCCCCAATTTTGTTGTCTGTATGTCATGGGCAAAACAATCTCAACTCAGGGAATTTATTTTATTTATCGCCCATCAATGCACTTTTAATTACTGTTTCAGAAGCTGAAAAAAAGGGAGACTAGAGCAGTTGAGCTGACACTGAGCTCCAGTCTGGGCCAGCCATGGACCCTCAGGGGATTCCTGAAGGGCAGCCCAGGTGATGCCCCCAGTCCTGCAGCCCCTGCCACCACAGCCACCAATTCAGGCCCAATATGCCACACAGCTTCAACATTTTCTCTCTTAACACGGTGCTCCAGTTCTTCGTGATTGTGCCAGGATGAATCAATGGAAAAGGTCAGTATACATAAGGGAAACACCCAGAGCAAACTGTGCATCACAGCAAGTCTTAAAGTGTGTAAGAAACACTGAAGGGGGGAACTGGAACAAACCCAAAAGGGAAGCGACACAGGTTCAATGTTAGGCCTCCTAAGTCACAGTCATATCATTCCAATGGACTTGGGTCAAGTACAAACAACTTTCCGTGCTTTCTCATCACATCCTGGTCCCACCTGGTGGCTATCAGTTCTTATTTCTTATGGATTTTCCTGCACTACCACCGATCTTCCTGGAGCTCCATGTCTCTCGTCCTCAGCCTTACCCTCTGAGGAAAGCAAGAGGGACCCCAGAGTATCTCACTGAAATATAATTCTAAAGATAACCAAGGGCAAAACCTTCAATTTCCATACACAAAATACCACTGGGCCTCTACATACCCAAACAAAAATGAAGAGACAGCAAATACAAAACACACACAAAGAAATTGTTGGAAAACACAAATACTGCAAAGACAGTTAAGTACGTAGTACAATCTTCTTATGGCAATACAGGAGGCAGGTGCACTTGAGAGGGTTTTTTCTACGTTCACAAGTTATTTCCAGCATTATTCTCCTTGAACTGCAGGATATGTTCAAACTCAAAATTCCTGTAAAATCACAGCGTACCCGCAATCCCAACTTCTCATATATTTAGGGTCGTAACCGAGTCGTAAGTGTAGAACACAAAGTGCTGTCCTACCTAAATAAGCTTATTGGTCAACAAGCACACTTCTGCTATGCAGGAAAATACACAAACTTCTACAGAATGTTTAAATGTTACATGCCATCCTTGTTAGGTACCATAACTAATAACTCGGTAGTTTTCAGAAACGTGGTGGTTTTTGAAATTCTAGAACAACTCAAAATCAGCAGTGAGTGTGCACATGATGAGCACTGGATGTTGTCCCTCTGCTAGCCTGCTAGTTTTCCATGAAAAAGAAGCAAAAAATGCTGGTGGAGAAAGGAATGAAAAATAAGTGGGGGGCTTGGGAACAAACCCTCCCTCCAAAAACAGGAGCCAGTTCTCGCAGGGCAGATCACAGGGGGCTGCGATGCCAAAGTTGGCTGGGCTTGAACATCGCAGCTGCTTAGACATGTCATCAAACCTGCGGTTCCTGTATCGCATCGTTAGTACAACCAGTCCTCCAGGGAGGTTTTCCAAACTCACCCTGTTAGGCAAAATGCTACCAGAGTAGAGTTAAATATGAAAGAATTGCAGTAATAAATATTTTAAATTTGCTTGGTTTTTTCTCCCTTGTTTTTCACTTGGGGTAAAAGCAGAAATTTTGTTTATTCAGTCAACATCTTCTCAGTTAGTTTTCCCAATTGTTAAAAAAAAAAACCCCTTTAATTTTTTTGTCTGCATAAACAGAAATGAAATCAACTTCACACTATTAAAAAAAAAAGGAACGGAAATACACTTTTTCTCCTAGATGTAGGAAGCCATGAAGGTTAATTTCCTCACTTTGAGATCAAAGGGACGTAACATTTGGGCTGTGTCATACTCGCCATATACAAGACCTAGCAGCAGCAGTAAGCGGCATCATGATCTTCAGTTACCACAACAACAACCTTTGTTTCTCCCAACCTGTCCCATAAAAATCTCTTTACTGGAAGAACCACTTCTGCAATCCATCTCTCTGTGCCGTGCTGCGTGTGAACCTAGGAGAGCCTCAGTGCACCTGAAGCCACCAGGCCAACATCTCCACTGTCCCTATCTCTGCTCTCCTGCCACAACCCTGGAACCCCCAGGTTCTCGGGGCAGCGCTGCACCCTGCCCACCCCAGCCCCAGGTTTAAGAGGCTGCACATGAGTCAGTAGAGGCTGGATCAGGAGATGCAGCCACCAGGCGGGAAGAAGGAAAGGTGTAAGCAGGGAGGCAGGACTGGGAGGTGCATCTTTGTGAGGACATGTGCCACAGCTTTGCCGTGGAACAACAACCTGATGCAGGTGGCTTTGGCCTGAGCTGAACTAAGAACGATTTGGCATGTCTGCTCTGTGCAAGGGGGTTGGCCCAGCAGAGCTCCTGCCCCCCCTGCCAGGCTGCTGCTCCTCTAGCGCTCACTCCAGCCTAACCGCGCCGCAGCCAGCAGCAGCAAAAACCATCCCAGGAGCAGACGACTCCAAAACAATTAAAGTTTGCAATTCGTTACCGTTTCACAAGTGACCATCATAGCAACAGCTCCCACCTAGTCGGCAGCAGCCAGCAGCACGCTGGACTGCATGTGTTTACAGCAGAGGGCTGAGTTGCCAACTCGGAGGCGTAGGATAATGAGCACTATTAACCTTGGCTTAAACTGGACCATTGTTCTGGAGATTGGACATCTCTTGTAAAATCCCGTTATTAGAGACCATTTGCCATCTATTTCCGTAGCAACTTATTTAGTTTGTTTTGTTCTATTTTAGAAAAATTTTCCCCTTCCCTTTCCCTTCTATCCCATTGTCCTTAACACGGCCTTAAACAATAACTCCACTCAAGCACAGCCATGGAAGTGGTTGGAAGGAACAAAGGCTGCTTCTGGTGTAGCCAATGCATCTGACTCTCCCTATGTACAGCTGCCTGCAGGTCCTCTGCACATTTGCAGAGCACCAGAAACTACTGATTTCCCTTCTACTTCTCCTGTGTGCTGGATACAAAACAAACTCTTGGCAGGAGAAGTCTACTAAAATTATACTTGAAGCATGGACTAAGGGTGCAGGTGAATCACTCGCAAGTTCTGTGGCTAATCAGGCTAAAGGAATAGGTAGGGGAAGGCTGACCTGGAAAGAAGGCAGTATGCACAAACAGGATGAATAATTAAAAAAAAATAAAAAAATAAAAAAAATCTGACTCCAAGGAGGCAGTGCAGTGGAATCTGAGTGTCTCAGGCTCTGCCCAAGATTATTGCCACATCTAGCAGTTAGCACCCACCCAAGTAGTGTGCCATCAACTTAATTCCCAAGCAAGACTAGCAGAACAGCAAGACAGGATTAGACATGCTTGGTTTTAACCATTCATTTCTCTCTCTAGTGGCATACTATCCACACAATATTGGCATAAAAATTACTATCCTTCAAAATGCACGGAGTGCATTTTTAATTTTACATGTAGCAGTTATGTGATATGGGGTTACTTATTTTTTAATTTAAAGTGGTAAAACGTATTTAATCTGTTTTGAGAAAAGAACAAATTGATTTAGGGAGCAGTTCAAGGCTCTCCCTGGAGACACTCAACCACACTCAGCAATCTGGATATAAGTTGAGGCTTCACTAAAGTCATTTTAATTGTAGGCCATAAGAAATGTCAAGATGTAAAACACCAAGGAATACTAAAAATTGAGCCATCATCTCAGAGACTAACAAATGTCTTATATTTAGCAGAAGACTATTTTTTAAATCTTTATGGCATTACTACTTAAGCACAGCAGCAAAGCAAAACGCTTAGAGCTGTGTGTAATACACGTGCATCATTTTTTCCAGCAGAAGGAAAAGAAAAACAATCCAAAACCTCCATTAAGGAAAAATACTGGGGTGAGAGAAACTTAAAACACTGCATTTCCGATGCTGGTGGCGGTAGTGTATCTTTTCCATTTTTTTCATTATACTAAGCACGTCGTGTTTCTAAACTAAAAGTTTTTTCATGTTAGTCAGAAAATGTTCTTCCCTAATACACTATGAAACAGGGTTGTGTGTAAAGCAATATGCATATGAAGAAAAGGATCACAGAAGTGAGAAAGATGTTTTTTAAAAACAAACTTTAAAAACAAACAACCCCTCCCAAAACCTTAATCGCTTTCACAGCTTTATGCCCAGGTTTTATAAGAAGAAATTCTCCCTTTCTTACTAGCTAAAAAGTACTAAAAAGAGTTTGTTCATGTGGAAAGTACACCTGACTTCTGTCCTATAGGTTTGAGCTGGATTCTTCATTTTCTAAAACTCTTTTGTAGAACTTAGCTGAAATCCCCAAAATTTTCCTTTGTCCACTTGCCTCAAGTGACAATGACAAAAGAAGGCTCTGACCTTAGTTGCAGAAAGCGAAACCCCCCCAAGTTTAACTTTTGAAAACACATTAAGTTAAAATTTGAGTGCATTTATTTTCAAAATTAAAGAACAGTTATAACTAGGAGTTCTAACATATATTACCCATCTTGTTCTCCCACATTCTCTTATCTGAAATAAAGTTTAAAGGTCAGCAATATGAAACCATCCCTGCCTAATAATCTTTTAAACTTGATCAATATACAACTTTCCATTCCACGAGAGTGGAGACAAGAAGGGTATTTCCCTTTCTTTTAGTTAAATCAGAAGGAAACTCACCAGCAAACAGGTATTTAAACAGAAAGCAGTTCAAAGTGATGTGCTGAAAATTCATGTGAGGGAAACAATTTCATGCGTAGGGAAAAAAAAAAGAAAAAAAAAAGACTAATTTTAACATCCTGTATTGCTGCCACTCAACACATGGATTAAAAATTATAAACACTAATTTCATTGGTTTTAGCCACCTCCCTAGCAGGTGTGCCAAAAACTACGGACGAACAGTTATCTCTCTAAACGTAAGGCTGGGCATTTCGTACGAGCTCAAACCGATCCACTGCCAAGTCCCTTTCCTTGACTACATGACCTCACTGACTACCACCATACTGGAACCACCGTCTTGTGTATCCCGAAACACCACACACACGGGCGTATGAGCAGACATCTGCCTGCGCAGGCTGCAGCGTGGGGACGCTCACCTGCTTTGCCTGCGCAAGCGCTGCTGCTGGGCCGGGGAAGCGAACGGCGGCGAGGCTGCCACACCGCCACCCAAGTAAGATGCAGGCAGAGTTTTAGAGATCCAAGCCTTTTATACAAATTAACGTCATCCAAATAAAAGCACCAAAAGGAATAATTGCCCAGATGCCTCAGAGGAAGAGGCATATCTTGCAATTTAAGAGCTAGAAGGGATCTTCCCTCCCATCCTCCCTGCAAGCCATTCGGTCGCAACAGAGGAGCACTCCTTGCTGTCTGTCACACGAGCCCTTACGCAGCTACTCCCTGACTGGTAGCCCTGGATCCTGGTTTTATGGTCCCCTGGAAAGCCACAGGGCAGGGTCCAGGGCCTGCCCCCGCACCAAGCCCTGCCAGGCTGCCCACGCGGAAACTCGAGGTCATCGGCAGCTCAGGGAGGCAGCCAAGAACAGGCAGCATTGCACAATTTGTGTTCTCTGTGGACATTTGAGCTGGAAAGACAGTAATTTCAAAACAAGCTGAAGTTTGCCTCAGGATTTTCTAAGTTTTACTGCAGGCTGTTCTTAAACTCTTCCACTGATAGCATTTGTAAAAGTCAGACTAATTTTCTGTGACACTGAAAGAGGGAGGGAGAGACCCAAAACCTAACCCCAGCCCTGCCTCGCTGACTTCACTCCTTACATCCGCACAAACATCCACTCGCTTTTCTCCTGTCCTCGAAAGCCCTTTCTCTCCAACACGCCAAAAGCTTTTAACCCATATTAAATCCGTCAGCATCCAGCCCCGGCTCTGACCAGGCGCTACTCTGGCAAAGCCACCACTCTCTAAGAGGGGAGCCCTGGAAAATCCTGCTAAAGGCTGTGAGATGTGGTCACCACCGACCATCCACCGCTGCCCCTCCGACAGCGAGGAGGCTGCCCAACAGCAGGGCCAGCCGGGGGGCTCGGACCCACACCTCCGCTTCCCATGCTGGCTTGGTCAAGGAGGGGGCATTTTCCTTAAGAACAGGGACAGAGAGTTTTTCGACAAACTGAGGCAAACCCTGCCTTCTGGCAGCTCCTCTCGGGGGTGGGGTGGACATGTGAGGAGGGGTGAATTAGAGGGAGAACAGCTGTTTGCTCAGGGAATGAGTCACAGGACTCCGCTATTAATTCTTCCTCCCGAGAGAATATGCCCCCATGCCAGCCCACCCACCAGCCTAAAAAACAAACAAACATCTCCTGGAGGTCAGGGAGGGGGAGCTCAGTAACAGCAAAGTTCAGAAAGGGAAAAAAATACCCAGGCATTTAATATTTACATAAGAATGAAGTGTTTCATTAATTACATACAGAATCAATTTGCAGCTATTTTCCTTAAATTTCTCAGTCAAACCCACAGATTCGAAGCACTTTGAACTGTGCTGTGCCGCTAATTGTGGATGAATATTTTAGATCAGTCCTGAATCACTGTACTGCACACACCAAATGAACTAATAAGCTGCTCATGTGTGGACTACTAATGTATTTTCTTTCTTTCTCAGACAGATGGAGCGCAGTCTAAAACCAGTTGAATTGGCTACTGGGAATCTTCAGAAAGGCTTAGAAAAAGCTTTAGTTCTAACGTTTTATTAAAAATACCACTCAATAGCTTGCCTGCTTTAAAAAGGAGCCAAGATGATGCCGAAAACCCCACACGAGTTTATGAAGATACGAAGGAAGAGTTGGACGTTTCACATGACTATAGTAACCTCCAGAGAGCGACAATGAATAGTGCGCTGTGAAATGTTATTACAGGACTATCAAAAAGACAGACATCCGTGCCATCTATATGATATTTATCACAATACATCCATTTATGGGCAGTCATTTTAAATCACTTACAGAGGCATATCAGTTTTGTAATCTGACAGATGTGTTCTAGTTTACAGAAGCATCTGTTGAGTCATCAGGACATCAGAATAGTTAATTGCACTTTGGGGATGCTTTCAGAGATTACAAGTTCCCTTATTTCAAGCAAAGTTTAAGTGTCCTCATAGATTCAACTACTTTTTCATGTACAAAATTAACATATGCACCCACACTCCAGAGAAATTAATGTATGAAATGTAATGAATAACTTCCCTGAGGTATTATCTCTTTTCTTCTGCCTCCTGTACACCCTCCCTCACACTGTGCTCAGTAACGTGGAACAAAGACACAACTTGAGTCACGCATGATTCTGAAATGTAAACCAAGACGTGGCCTACACTGGCTGGGCAAAGGATACAGAAGAAGCTGCAGTCAGCCAAGAGCTTTTAAAAAATGTTTAACAGATGAAAACCGCTAGATGATGTCTGCCATCTCTTTGGCAAAACGCTTATAATTATATTTCAGAAGCTTTTATTACTGTTTATTCTAAAAGAAATGTCGTACAGGCTGTATCTTTCAGCAGCATGAGAGTCAGAGACAAGCCAGGAGAACCACCCACAAGATTAAGCCTGATCTGAACGATGTTGTGGCAATTGCTTCTTAGACATAGCTGGGGACTGGAAGCAAGCAATCTCCATTCATACACCTAATTACCAAAACCTTCCAATTACTAAGATCAAAATCCTTGTGGAAGACTCCTTCAAGTTTTCAACATGTGTGAGCAGATTACATCTTTCCCATGCTTCCAGCCTGAATCTTCTTGCAACTTTCTGGCCTCCAGCGCAGTAGGAGGACTAAGAAATTTGTTTCTTAGAAAGACTGATCCATCATATAAACTTTGATTTAAAACAATTTAGCAGCAGATTTTCTGTTTGGTTGGTGTTTTACCAAAAACACCCAACACAACAAAATGAACCAGCCAAAAAAAGGTGTAATTGGCTGTTTCTCAGATGTGATTGAATCTGTCTGGTCTGTAGCTCACGAACCACAGGGTTCCCATGATTAATTCATTGAACTGTTTGATTGCACTCAAGAAGCAATCATAAAAGCTAAAGTGCGGGTGCATAACTAAGAGCACTGCACAAGACTACATATTCCAACACCGCATCTGGGTTTTGGTTCCTATAAATCCTAAAGTGACAGCACACCTCACTCGAACCAGAGTGTTATTCTTTAGTGCGGAGGAAATCAAACTTGAAGTGAGATTGTAAAAGCTGAGACAGGCACTGCAGTCATGGCCGTGCTTTACAAAGGTCCCGCGCATTTGAAGTTACAGCATATTCCCTTACTGCAAAAACAACCTGAGCTGGCTATCTCAGTTGCATTAAATTATTAGCTAATTAGCCCTGAGTAAGGACAACAGTGTTGATGCTGGCAAGCTGTGAAAAGAACACTCTGGCAAAGAAGATCAATAGCATTTTTGTCTGGTTTACAATAAGAAAACTACTAGCCCAGGTTATGAGTTTAAGCCATTTTTCATTTGGCAGACAAGACAGCACTAGTGACAGATCAATGCAGTAACTTTATGATAGGCTGCTGCTCCTGCAGATGGCAGGACCATGAACAGGCATCATTTTTAAAGCCTGGAGCAATCCATTACTTAGACAGAAACCACCTCACTTTTTATAACATTTAGGCATTCTTATACCAAAAGGAAAACGAGAAAACAAAAAGGGAGGGAGAATCGAGAGGATGAGCTGTCCCATAAGACAGAAGGGAGTATTAGCTGCTTCAAAGTCAGTATTTAAAGCAGGAAGCTTCTGAGCTGCTTGGGAGATCACACGAAAGCCACAAGGCTGGCACCATGTAACTACTTATCCCTCCAAAGAGAAAATGTTATTGGGGATCAGTTCTTATTAAATAGAATTTTCTTACCTCTAGGTTACCTGGGATAACGGAAGAGTCTGTTTCTTAATTTTTTAAAAAAATCAAAGCCAAACACAAACAAGCCAGTTTAAGATATCTTTAAAACATTAGATGAGTCACTTTAACACCTGCAAATAGTAAGCATTTGAGAGAACACAGTACAAACGGTTGTTATTTTGCCTGTACTGCAATATACACACTGGACATATGGTTTGTTATTCTGCACCATTATTAGGATTGCCTACAGTGTTCCACTATTTTGGCTAAAGAAAACAAGAGGAAGGTTTTATCATTCTAACGCTTTTATGGTAAGACCCCTAGGTCGAAGAGAATATAAAGGACAGCAACCTTAGTAAATTATTCAACCCAGATCTTATTCTGCACCATTATTAGGATTGCCTACAGTGTTCCACTATTTTGGCTAAAGAAAACAAGAGGAAGGTTTTATCATTCTAACGCTTTTATGGTAAGACCCCTAGGTCGAAGAGAATATAAAGGACAGCACCTTAGTAAATTATTCAGGCCAGATCTTCAGCTGAGGACACAGGTGGAGCATCTGGCCCTATATTTACAGTCTTCTCTTTACTATAAACATGAAATAACCACAGAACATGGTGAATTAATCATATGACCAGTTTGCCTCTGCCTCCCCATCTGAGAGGCTGGTTTGTGTCAATTACTAGAGAAATATCTGCTTAAGCAGGAAACTAATTTCACAAAAGCACATTGGGTTCACAGGCTTTCATCAATACTTTTTGGTTGCTGCAAGTAACTAATTAACTTTAATGTCAACATAAAGACTAGAAGGAGGAAAATATTAACGAGTCCAATATAAACTGAGCTGCCTGCTTCTTCCCCATAGAGGACTGCCATGCAACTGGCTTCCAGTCCATGCCTGAAAAAAAATGAGTTATTATTAATTTAGTCACTAATTTTACCTAGCGTGATGTAAGTAAACAGCACTACATTTTCCCCTTAGCTAACGGCAGTATGCACAGTATTAGCTTAAAATACAGCAGAAGAGCACCCAAAGCAGAAGTCTTTTGACTGGGCTCCACTCGTGCTAAGAATAACTTGGCACACACGTACACGATGTTGAATCTGCCAAGGATCTGCTCTGCTCCAGAACTACCCCCCTGCACCTTCTACAAGATCCTATGTACGCTGAGCTCTCGTAAAGCAGGGAAACTAGGTATTGAATCTATTTTTAAACCAAACTGAATTTCTTGAAACTCCAAGGTGAAGGATGGTTTCAACAGCTTCACATTTATAATCTCACCTCTTTTCCAGCATGCACAAGGGCTCTTTATGCCCAACTGTGCTTAGACATGCTGGCAGACATGCCAGTCAGCCACCAGCACTTGGCCTCAACCCAGAGCCTCTGCCAGCCTACCACAAAATCACTGGCACAAACACAAAGAACAGCAGCCCACAATTCTGATTCACAGGACAGAAAGTATCCATAGAGATGATGTGCCTGTGACCAGGCTAAACGAGATGCTAAATAAACTCAGTTTCTTGCGTTTTGTAATTTGTTTTGGTTTGTTTTGTTTTATTTTTTTAAGCTTATTATTTTTTTGGTTGCAAAACTCCTTCATATTTGTAAAAAAATAAAAAACTGCAGGACCCTGAAATAATTAATGATGCAGCTTGTACAGTGCCTCGATGACGTTTCAATTTTAAGACGACACAGAGCATTTCACAGATGCCATGGCGTATGGGTGCAGTTAGCCACCCCACGCTGGCTGTTCCAAAACATTGGCTCAGCCTCAGCACTCCTGGGACGCAGGGCTTCCTTCAGCTGACTCCCGCCTCTGGGAACTGGACAAGGTCTTCTGGAGCCTGGCTGCACGACACACTAGCTAAAAGCTGTGCTGGGAGGAGCAATCACAGGGGGATTATCACTTGCTTTTTGGTGCAATGACTCCCTAGTATTTCTGCTCTTCGGCACTTTGGTCACTTTTAACCCACTCCTCCTCTGAGCACACTTAAGTGTTTGTTTCTTATCCTTTCTTCTTCTTTTCCCTATGTCCTATTGGATCTAAGTTCTACTACACTATTTCCTTCTCAGCAGCGTCCTCACGACAACTTTGACTTTTTCTCCTTTTTCATCCCAAACCAGGCTCTGCAGATTCCTGTTGTCCCTTCTTCGATTAAACTCCCTGGACTTTCTGTACTAGGAGAGCTTTCATCAATAAGGACATTAACTCTCCTTATTCCAATTGTACTATTAAAACGACATGATCTTTGTCCAAAGATAGCACCATGTGAACAGCTTTTAGACTTGAACACTAACACCAGTCAAGTGAGACCCCACTGACAACCTCCACAATTTTTTGCTGAAGGAATTGTAAGCGACAAACCCACAAATACTAATGACCACGCAGCAACTTTGCTATTCTTCAAGATGTTACTTAAGTTGAAGGGAAAGAAAACCAAAGACAGGCTTCCAACACCACACCAGACTTCCTTGTTGTTAGGATTATAGACTACAGATTAGCTACAAAACCCATATGCAGCAACTTACTATCTATTTTTCTTCCCTAGCAAAATTTTGCTTCAAAAGTTGTATCTTGGCACCTACTTCACATTCATCCAAAAAAGAAAACCAGCAGTTTACTTTGTGTTTTGGATACTGCATTCCTCTCAGATAACACCTATTTCAACACAGGCTTTGCCACTGTAATGAAACTATAAACTATCAATTGGATAGCAAAGCATTTGTGAAAGGCACCATGGCTTCACTATGTACAGTGCTGCGATCGCGTTTAACTCCGTGATGGTGACCAGAAGGCAAGATCACAACGCATTAATAAATGTTATTAATAAATAACACAAATAAGGAAGCTAAAACAGCACCTTCACATTACACATTCTTCGTACCACCATCCACCGGAGCCAGTCCTTTTGAGCGTAATAAAGTGAAGGTATTATAATTAGCGAGTTCATAATGCCAGTTAATCAAGTGTGGAGCTGGAGCTGGGCTGTACACCAAAGACAAAACCACATGAAGCAGTACAATGCCGAGTGCAAGGAAGGGCACACACACACTTCAGGGAATGAACAAGTTACTACAAAGCCATGTTTGTTTTCAAGGACTCAATCAAGAGAGTTTGCATACTAGGTAATTTTACACGAGGAAAATAAGTTTATGAAATAACTGCAAATGAAATATGACCACAAAAATGTCTTTTGAATCTTACAGGCAGAAAACCCCAGATCTGAGTTCTCAATTTACGAATTAGTTCTTCGCAGTTTTATTGGAAGAATTAATTATACCTTAACAATATTATAATTGTTTTCCTACTGCTGCTTATTATTTACAAAGTGCTTTACAATAACTAAGCAGTTTCCATGACACCTCTAGAAGTTTCCCTGTAGTAAGGCTGAGGCAGGAGTATCCTGCGCGAGCAGCACAACAGCAAGGGCCAAGTGAAAGCACAGGCAGAACTGAGGTGATTTTCCCAGGGCTCTCCGTACCCTTGGCACACCTAGCAGGAGACGCTGCTTCGTAATCCAGATCCATATTACAACAGCTCCTTTCCGTGTCTCGAAACCAGACTGGGAACTACCATGACCCTCTCCCATGAAACAGAAAAATGTATGCTTCTTAAAAAAAAAAAAAAAAAAAAGACTGGCAGCAGTGAACACACAAGGAGGGATCCTAATGACGTTTGCAGCTACTACTCATTTCCCTTCTGGTAAACCCAAGATGTCCAGAATAATTCTCCATAGAAACAGAATAAAAACTAAGTAGCCCTTGTTTTAAGCGTACCATAACATTTCTAAGAAAACCAAGAAAAATAATTTCCATTTTATGTATGGAGAAACTTCCTTGACAAATGCCGTAGGTCAAGAGCACAACCACTGCAATATTCTCAGAAAAACATGTGGGATTTGGGGCACAAAGTGTTAGGGTATAATTATTATTTATTTCACAGATGCAGATCCTCCAGATCTTAACTTGATCTTGATTTGGGGCCTTCAGAGCCCAAATACGATTTATCGTTATAATACATAAATAACAATAAATATACCTAATGTATGTCTCCAAGTTGCCAGGCAAGCGTAACTTAACACACAAGTAACATCAGGAAAATTAAAGCAGAAAAATGATGTGGCAGCACAGAGCTTCAAAAATGACTCTCAGGCAAGCAAGTCTTCATACTCAAGTGTTAATTTAAAGATTCCGTCCGTATGTAACAGCACATTCTCAAATGACTGCAGCTCAAGAAATAGAGAGGTCTGAATTAAATCAGGGCCTGAAGTAACAACCAACAAGGTTCCCATTGGCTTTAGACAGCTTTGGGGCGTACCCCAGCCAGACTACTCAGCAAGTTTCCTGCACCTTTCAGCTTATTTGTACAACAGTTACACAGCCATCCACTCCCAAAATAGCAAGATGCAACCTTCTGTCTGTCTGGATATTCTTTATGGACAACAGTTGGGCACTCCTAATGGCTAAAAAGGGCATTTGCAAACTAGGAGTCAATTTTACCATATCCTGTAGAACCCCGCTGAACCTTTGCCATCTCCAGAGAAGCATTGTGATCACGAGCCATTTATCTTACCTTATTTTCAAAGTGTTGATTGGTTTCTTCCTTCCCTGCCCATTATGCTTCAGTCCTTTTTCATAATTGCATGCAAAAGGGAGAAAGTCACACAGATCATGTTCTTTCCACTTGCTCTCAAATAGCTCATTAATTTAAGAAATTGGATTGACTTCATTGGGTCATTTGCACATCTAAAATACTGAGGTGCTTAAGTCTCATAGGAATGAGCATCCCAAAACCTACCCTACTATCATGGAGGGGAAATGAGATGTTTGCTTTGTTTCTTCCTTTAGAGCATGACTTTATAGAAGTTTCAGGCACAGTTTCCCCTAAAAACATTCCTTAAAATGTGAAAGAAGGCTCAATATACCTAAGACAAACACAAATTAAAGTACACCAAACAAATGGCAGAACAGTTTAATCCTCACTCAACAGATAAACGTCATAATTCATGGTTTTGAAATGGATTAAATACAAGTCTACCCTTTAATGGAGATAAATGTTTGTTGCCTTTATCTCCAATATGCTGTTTTTCTCTAAGTATGTGGTCTATGCCCAGGTAAATCTGTGGGACATTTAGGCAGAGAGTGTTAATCCTAGTGCAAAACTTAAGGAACATGAATCACGTCGAAGTGTTGCAGCGCATTTTAGCAACAAGCAGTAGCTCCCATCAAACAGGACATAGTCAAGATAAAAATCATGCTGTTCTAATATCCTTAGGGCTTTATTCTGCCAGCACTAACTGATAGCATTTCTTAGGAGAGATACTGGCAGAACAGAAGAACTGTAAGGACAAAAATGTATCTCAAATCCCTTATTGAAGTGGATAATTTTAATGAACACTTCATCTCTACCACTTTTGACTGAAACTGCACCATGATATAAAACTGTTTAGATTCCCACTTATTTCACTCTGCTTATATGTGCAGTGTTGATTCCATAAACCTCCCAAAGGACCACCTACACCAAAGAGCATGCTTGCTGTACTGATTAAAGACTTCAAATGCCATTAATGTTTGTCTTCCAGAAAGGTTGCAGCACCTTGGTTTTGAAAGTCAAGTTTGCAAACTGGCAAACGCAAAAATCAGCACCCAAACCTAAACTTGGAGTTCCTATTTCCTGTACTTTAAATAGAAAAAAAATAAATTAGTTTCTGTTGTTCTGTTTTCTGTTTAAAAGGTTAGCCCTTTATTCACATCGTAAGTCCTTACTAATGCTTCAAAGCAAAAACAAGACACAGTTTTTTGATAGGGACTAAAACTGTTTAACATCCATTTCAAATAAACTTGTGCTACACACCTGAACGCATTGCATCACACCTCTCATCTTTTTCCATTCTAATTTTCCCTAAGGCAATGCACTATAATAATCACTTTATTGTTGCATTTACTGACCATGACTCTCAGAAGGTGATAACATTTTGATCCCGTTTGATTACATTAGTCTTAATGGATCCTAATGGAAACACAAGTAAATCCTTTTGCTTATCACTCATTCTCATTAACTTCAGCAGTCACTATAACTTAACTGCTCAAAGGGCTTTAAGCACACACAGGGTACAAATGAAAGAGAACTTGCACTTAGACCTTTACTCTTGTTCACCAAATGAATTTAGGGTAACTCTAAGAACAGAATCCCAAGTGTCCCAAGATAGAGCTGTCACAGTGCCAGCAGGGGTTAACACTGCTACGACGCAGCAGCCTCCCATGGAGACAAGACCCAGGAGAGGCTGTCCGCCGGAGAGCTCACAGTCTAAGCAAAATCGAATAAATAGGATGTACGTGGAAGCCTGCAAAAGAAAATAAATATGGCTATGATTACTGACTGACTTCTTGCTCTCACTGCAGTAGTCCTGAGCCGTTAGGTGAGCAGAGCAAGCAGGGAAAGGGATGTCTCATTAGGAAGGACATCCCCTGTGCAGAAGCTGATGCCAGCAAAGGTGTGATGGGAGAAGCGGGTGGCCAGAGCATCAAGCCTCAACGCTGCCGAAAGAACAGCCTTCTGGCAAGGACGGTCACCTACAGGGGCTCACATCCGCTGTGCCCAAGGTTGCTCTGGCAAGTGAAAGAAGTGCACGGCTCAGTGGGTAGCCGTCCTCTGTATTTCCCTACCTGATGCCACCTTTAGAAAACAGAGGTCCTGACGTGAGAAATCAGAGTAGCCCACAAATGAGCCAACTGTGCTGAAATCTGGTTTGACTACAGAGGTCAGGACAGCTCATCAGCCAGCTGCTCCGCTATGTAAGTGAAACGAGACAGTCGCAGCTTGCTGCCCCTCCAGTGTAATTGCACATCTTGTTCTTTGTAATCATGCTTACCGCCACTTAGACGCTGCTGTAGAGACATAACTAATCCGCACAGATCCCGCTGAGAGGCAGGCAGAAAAGTATTACCAGCCCCATTTTACAGATGGAGAGAAATACATATTACCTACAGGAGTCAGGTAATGACTGGAATAACCTGATGTACTTCCACAGGCCTGGAAGGATTCGGCCGCACACATGTCAGCGGCCAACTTGGCCAACAGAGGTCAGGGCACTTGTTAAAAGCCATCGGGTGTTACAGTGAGATACGGGATCAAAACTCATAGGGCACTGAAGCCAGCTTTGCTCTTGGAACCATATCCAGTGAATTCCTGCAATGGGTTGGTTTCACTTGGTTCTTTTTGGGGTGTGAGTAGAGTTTCTTGTTGTTTTTTGGGGGGTTGTTTTCAAACCAGCTCATAAGGAATTCTAATTAAAAAGAATTCCAGCTGAAACTACAACTTTTGCTACAGTTCCACAAGTGGAAGAAGATTTCCCCCAATTTGATTAATGCTGAAAATAATTAAAATTGTTTCCTGCAGTATACAGAAAGTACCACAATAGTGGTTACCAGAAGATAGTTCCTTACAAGTGACACATGTATGTGAAAAACAGAGGACAGCAATGTGTTGCCTGATCTAGTCGAGAGGTGGCGTCCCTGGCGACAGGGAGGTTGGATTAAAATGATCTCTAAGGTCCCTTCCAGCCTAGGCCATTCTATGATTCTCAAATGCCACAGCAGGTGGGAAAAGGTTCAACAGTCATTTTCTATAATGGTCTCAAAGTTAAAATTAAGCAAACATAATTAGCTATTTGTGTGTTCAAAACCACAAATTATCAACAATAATCAATCAACTATCCAAACTTCCACAACAGTCATATAATGATGTTATTTGTTCTTCAAGATCTTCTGATATACTTAAATTAACACTTTCTGTCTTTCTTATGGATTTAGCATTGTCAGGAACTTGAGGAATGGAAAATGATCTTGGGAGTTTGGTTTAAGTAATCACCTAACTCCAGAAGGTAAGGTTTTAAATAAAATTATTATCATGAGGCCAAGAGCCAGGCTGCGGAATTGACCCCGCTATTATTTTCATATCCATTGCTACTGCTCAGTCCCTTTTCAATGCACGTTGCCCATCAAAACAGGAGTTATATAGCTTACAACCCTGCACTGAAGTTGCTTCTCATTATCAGGAACATTCACAAAGCCATTTTAAATCACAGACTGATGTTTTAGCCAGGTCCACAGACAGAAACATCAATACAGTGGCTAACGAGATCAACTCTCCCCCTATACCATCTTTCTGCTGCTGTGAATTTCCGCATCCTTTCGTAATGTTCACTTTTTTAACTCTCTGCTTTAACAAGAGGCAGGAAAGTTATTTCTTATCGTCCTCAAAGGAATCCTCTCTAACCATTTCAGACTTCAATGGGAAGTGAAAGGAGGAGAGATTTTACCTCAAAAAACTAAGCTATTTGCTGTCATTCTGAGCAGCCAGCTGTTCCAACCAGGCCTTCCCCTGGTCAGGCATAGGCTATAGCAGCCCATCTCCCTTTTCGGCAATGAACACACTGTTCACTACCTGCTTGTCTCATGCATCTGTACCAAAAAAAAAGTAAATCCACAATGCTTGCTCGCTGGTTGCTTATTTTTAGGATCTCTGCTGAAGGACACACTAAGGTTTCATGGACGGCACCACACTTGGGCTTATTTTCTGCTTGAAGACAACAACAGGATTCATTACTGTTAACTAAGATGGCTCTCCCTAGACATCAAGAAATATGTTTTTTCTTCAGCTTTGGAAGATGATACAGGATTAAATATACCTTACACAACTGAACTCAGAAGACACACCAAGGTGAATTATGTGACACAATATATCCCAAATCCAACATTAACATAAAAAATAACTGGTTTGGATAATTAATCCAGCTTGTTTACCAAACTACCTAGCTAACAGCCACAAGACGGCAATTTCAAGAGGTTTTATAGATTCACTCAGAAAAACAAAAATCCATTTTCTACAAGAGGATTCACAATTCACCAACTCCGTAGCTCAAAAGAAACGCAAAGGAATTCTGCCTTTTTCCACCTTTCTATTACACAGCTTTACAGTCAAAGCTGATAAATCAACTTGCCTGTTTATGCTACCTTTTATCTTTTTGAGTACCAGTTTTTAGGAATTATGTAAATAGCTATTAACATTATGCAGCTTCAACTAGTACGAGAAAATCCCAGATAAAATTGCTCACCAAATGACCTTTATAGCTTTCCTTTAGCACGCAAAATTAAGTGAGAAAGTCTTGTAATGATCACATGTGCTTTTTAAGTAACGCTGTTTCAAAAGGAAGAATGACTTAGGAAAATGCTCTTGAAAAAAATAAAGAGGAATTTATATAAACCCCAAAGGCACTCAACAGACAAATCAGAGCACAATCTCCAAACAATCCAGTATTAAACATAAAACACTTGAACACATTTAAAGTCCCCAAAAGATTACAACAGCAGTCCTCTAAACCAACCTCTCCACTCCCGCTAACAGTCATTCTGTACCGCAGGGATCTCTGAGCCATAGTGCAGTAGGGTCACTCTTGAATAACGTAGCATGTAACAGATGTGATGGACCTGTTACAGATATACGTATGCGATAAGTAATGAGAAGCCTACTAAGATGAGGTGAGATATATAGTCAGTATACACAGTATTTTTGTTCTCTTTTATACCATGAAACCATTTGCTTTTTCTAGTGAAAACATTTTGACTTCTCATTGGAGAACTGAAAACCAAATTCATCATTTTTTTTCAGCAAGCAGAATTATTTTGGGTTAAAATCTGGAGACGGGAGAATAAAAAATAAGGAAAAAGAAGAAAGCAAAAAACCAAAACCAAGCCAAAGCCACCTGGGTGAATTGAGAGGGCCAGCATGCAACCTAACATTTTCCAGTTCCAGTTACTATGCAACAACACTGGAAGTTTTACGGCCCACAGGATGGGGCCAAACCTGGGTCGCACCAGGGACGGTCGGCACTGTGCTGTGAGCCCTCGCAGGGCGGCGAGGCAGAGTAAAGCCTGTGGGTCAGCACCCAGCCACAGCCAGGCAGGAGAAGGGGACAGACAATCCCCCTGCCTCAGTTTCCCCACCTGAAGCAACAACATTTACCCACCTCACACTGGAGCACTGAAAAGGTTAACTCACATGTGTGAAGTGCTTTTAAAATGAAAGCACGCTTTATTTCTCTCCTTTCAGGGGCAGCAGCCATCCTCACAGAAATCCAAGTAGCCGGGAGCTTCCTGTTCAGCCAGTTACAAAAGTCACATTTCTCTTGATAGCTCTGCATGACCCACTTCTCCACCTCGAGCCTGCTGCTGAAGTATTTAAATGTCGAGGAGTTTATCAGTACGTAACTGAAATGTTAAGGGGTGGGAAGTGGGCAAAATTTACAACACATAAAAGGCACTGCTTATTCAGACGAAATTTATGACAGCCCATTTGAGTTAAAATATCACGTATGCATGAGACCTTAACAAAACTGTAATCCAGGCAGGAGCGGGAAGAAGACGGAGCGAGCTGCGCGCTCGTGCAGAAGGAATGTGCTCCTGAAGCCTGGCAGGCAGAGACGTAACCGCTGCACGTTTGCGTGTGTGTTCGGGGCCGGCATTGGCAGCGTAAATAAAAAGATCCCTACAGCCCTGGAAATTAATGGGAGGAAGTGAGTTGTGGAAACAAACCGACAAAGGAACACATATCAAAGGTTTCAAACCTATTCAATATTAGATATTGTAGGGTAAAGGCACAATGAATCACAGCCGATTAGTGCTAAGACTGGCTCTTACTGCCTGCGCACACAGCAAGTAGCAAGAGAGAAGACCAAATCCTGCAAGAAGTTTCAGGGGTTTCCAAGACAAAAATGTGAAAACAGGAAGGGCTCTTCTGTGAATGGCTTCAACAATGTGGTTTTAGTCCACTCCACTCCTTACACAGCGCAGCAATGGAGGTTTCCACTAGATTCCAGTTTTGTCCTATTAGAAGTGTAGTGGTATAAGCAGAGTGCAAGGAGCTTGGCCACCAGCCCCTTCCCCTGCAGCTGCCGGTGACTCCCTAGCCAAGACACACGTACACACATACGACTCTGACAAAGGTGCAATAAAAGCGGGCTTTTGTGTCTCCTTTTCAGAGTCTTCTTCCCATACTACTGCCTGAATCCCCTTTCACCCATCTCTGACCAGCACAGGACTGTACGAGTTTGCTTTATAGCCTGCTGCTAGCATCACTGTTTCAGAAGTAAAGGTGGCAACACAAAGAGATGTCGGCCTAGCTCCTTTCAAAGATTTTAAATTCCTTCAAAACCATCTTTACCCTGTAGTTCACTTTGCAAATACAACATGTGCCTCTACAGCTTCGGTTCCCTTCACCAATGCTGCCACTGCGTGAAAAAATTCAAACACTGAATTAAGCAAGTCATGGTTCAAAGCACCTATTATCAATTGACTATGTCATCAAGAAATATCATTACTGTATATTTATTTCCTAGATTAAATCACGATCAAATGCTTCTGGATAGCAAAATAGACGCCTTTAGCATCAGTTAACCAGGAAGCCTGAAGGCAGCGCGACAACAGATGTAGGAGCTGCTCGTGTCAACAATTCATGCCTGGTGCTGCAGATGCTGCCGCTCAGAGTCCAGCAACAGCAACGGTCTTTGTGATGCCCACATCAACTGCCCTCCTGGAAAGGCTTCTCCTAGAGCTCACTGGCATGCTCCATCTCATCACATTCATAAAAAAAAATCCTCCCCTATTTCTTCTCTTTTTGTGGTTTAATTATTTTCTCAATAGAGTTACACCAACCCTAAAATTTAGTACATAAATAAAGCAGGATATATGTTCCTGCAGAACACAAGGCAGATAGTCGGGGACAGACAAACTTCACTCTAATTTTGATCATTTTGAATGAAGTGAAAGATTTTCAGAAAATTTATATGAGGAGAAATATTAAATGAATACACTGAATACATCTGGCTTACATACTTTTACAAGCCTCATACTTTGTTAAAATTCTAAGCTGCTATTAACAGCATTACTTTTGAAATACATGCATTATTCTTCAAACAGTAAACACATGGCAAATTCAGAACCACAAAATGTATTATATTCTAACTAGCATAAAAAATTCCTAGCAGCGTATTTCTGCGAATCTAACATAAACTCTCACTTCAGACTTGTTTCTCCGCTTGTACACACACACACGCGATTGCAGGCATAGTCAGAGCTGCACCAACACAGAGGACAGTATGAGCAACAAAGGGCAGAATTTACGAAGTCTTGAAATGAATATGCCATACAAAGAGCAAAGTGTTGGTTGCTGATTGGGTAATAGGCCTTATTAAAATGCAAGTTAAAACCAGCTAAATTGTATTTATACTTCCACGTCACTATGTTATGAAATATACCATATGCTTCCTGTACTGAAAACATGAACTTTTTGGAAAATAATAAAAATTCAGCTCCGTGTCAGTGAATATAGTCAAAGGACAAAATCCAAGATGAATTAGCATAGGCCAATATTGAAAAAACAAACAAAACCAACTCAGCACTGTCCTCTTTTTATCCTCCTTCAAATTCTTTAATTCAGCATAATACCAGTCGTAGTTGCTTTGAATTATCATACCAAACGTATAATTTCACCACAAGTGTCACTGTGAGCAATGTTTACATCTCCCGGGAGTTTGGTGGTTATGTGAAAACTACTCCTTTCACTCTTTTTTTCAGTTTTAAGGCACATTTTTAGCCTTTCTATTTGCAGACAGTATCTAGAACATGTGCCCACTGAAGCTGCAACAGTCAGTAGATAGAGAATTTTCCTCTGGACATTTTTCTCAAAAAAATTCAATAGCTTCATTTGCTACGTACAAAAGTCTTCCATTGGCAACACTGTCTGGTAAGCAACACTGCCTCTCTGAGTCTGGACAAGCACTACAGAACCATTTGAAAGCATCCCCCAAGGGGCAAGGTGTCCAACTCCCAGCCAGCCGTGGGCTTGGTGGCCCTGCCTTGAGCTCTGCAGTAAAACCACCAGCTCACTACCGCACTCCTAATTTTCAGCATCCTCCTTGAACTCTCGCTCAAATATGGAAGCACCCTCAGATGAGCGAAGGAGTGCACTTTTGGAAAAAGTAGATGCTATGATTTGTGCTAACGAGACAGAAATAGCAGCGTGACCGAGACCCAAGTAGAGGACACGACACGTGCAGCTGTCCAAAGAGCTCTGCTGTCGGTGCCTAATGTGCACTAATGGCATTCCCTTCTGCCGAGCCTCGGCTCGCCACTTTACACAACACCTTAAAAATTCAGGAGCTTCCAACTCTGCCTAGACTGAACTACTTAAATAGGAAAAACGGCCACACAACTAGTTAAGATTTCATTCACTTTGGAAAGGATTCAAGAAAGCTTGAATCATATGCCAAAAGTCCAAGTATCTCTTATTTCTTGAGTATTAAAAAAGGGTGGGAAAATTTCATTTTGTTTTCCACCTCTGTGAAGATCATTTTCAAAGGAAAAGAAGTAGGAAATAAAAAGCAATTACAGCTCCTGTAGAGCAACAATTAATGTAATATTGTGAAAATACCAACAGAGTGATCTCTAACTGTTCACCTGTCACCACGAGATGATGTTTTACTGGAGAAAATACTTTCTGGTGAAGGGCTGCATGCATTTAGTGTGCTTCTTTTATATTTGAAATGCCCTAGAACAATCTCAAGCACACGAACACAGACCAGACATGTCCCCAGTGATTTGCCAGTGCAGCACTAGTATGCCGTGGTGCTGTGACATCTTCTAATTTTATAAAACTCACCTTAATTTCAAGGGAAGAAAACCATATTTTCTTTATTTTGAGATCTGTAACTCCAATGGGATCCAGCACCCCTGCCTCTTCACTTCCTTCCTCACAGCACCTACGCAACCAATAAGATATTATGAGCTAAAAATATCATCCAGAAGACCTTTCTTCTATAAGCAATTACGTCTCCCTGTAACAGAATCTACTCAGTGCCAGCAAAATCCAGATCAAACCATTTTAGGAGTTTTTGGGAGCATGTGTATTTTGCAAATTCTGGGTGCCATCACATAGACTTGGACCTAGACTTCAGTTTCAGATTCAAAACAGGAACAAAATTTTAGATAAACCAACTCAAAAAAAAAGAGAGGCTTATTTTGTGATTTCACTTTGGTACCAGAGTACTAGAAACTAGCTAAATGTAACAAAATGCACATCACTTCTTTGCTAAGCAACAAGGAGGGAGCTAAAACAGAGAAGTATTTATCTGCCTTGTTAGCCTAACACATTTTCAGTGAAGTACACGTCTTTCTGGGTCCATGACCCCCTGAACAGGCTCTGCCGTGCACGATGAAGAGCTCACGCCACAGGCACCAGCGAGCGGCTACTTGGGACAACCAGACACCGAAGAGCAAACCAAGCACTGCTGCACCTTCTCCTAAAACGTCCAGATGGCCAACAGACAGCATCTTCTTAAACCAAGGTAATTTGGGCTTTAGTGAGGACTCCTGTCGTCCTGTGGGCTTTTACAGACATAAAAGAAAATATAGAAGGCCAGCCCTGGACACGAGGCCTTTTGATCAGTTTTCTCTTGAGAAAATACCATTGCTTCAAAGGAAATTAAACTTAGACATCAAAAGCGATGTAGAAAAAAAAAAAACAACAAAAAAACATTTACCAAAAGCAAGCACCTTCTTGCCAGCATATCGATAAAGCACCAAACACATTCAGAGCCCACAGAAATCTAGCAGGTTGAGGATTTACAGACAATTGTTGAAAAAAAGAAACAAAACAAAACACCACCACTAACTGAACCAAACTACACTATATGTGGCTTAAAAAAGAACTACCATATAAAAGTATGTCATTAACGGTTGAGCCATTCTAGCTCAGGCAATAAGAAAAAAAAAAAGTCATCTTTATGCCTGCCAGTCTTACACAAAGCTCAGAGCCCAAGACTTTTGCTTGGCCTCAGCTGCACAAGAAGTTTGTGCCCCACGCAGGCTGCTGGCAGCGCCACGCACCTGGGCACAACGGCCAGGAGAGTGTGGAGAAAGGCAAGTTTGATGGAAGCACTCAACATCTGTGCAAATTAATGAGTTGAATTTAATTACCTCCCAACAGAAAGATTAAATAGGGTGCAACTGGTGATATGATATTGTCCTAATGGGTTCCACTGCTTGAATCCACCACTCATCATGTTGAATTGATTTTTAAACAGTGGAAATTCAAACAACTCCCATGAGAAACTAACACAATTCCCATCTCAACCAAATGCTTTGTAATAGTTACATATCAAATGTGACTTTTGAGGAGGAAAAGTCGATTATTTCTTCCCCTTTCATTCCTACAGGAGACCTGGCAAATTGATAGCATTATCAGAACAACACTGGAACAGTAGCACAAACCGAGGATGAAAAGTGTACAAGCCTACTAAGAAAAACATTTTGTAAATAACTCAAACCCACAGGTTTTAACAAAAGCAGTAGCAAAGTACCTTGAGTGATTGAAATAGCAGGATAGTTAACTATTCCTAAGGTCTTTATAATCCCAACCTTCCAGAAAAAAATTTGCAAGTACACAAACACCCTAGAAGTAATTTACAATGGTGATTAAAAGCAATATTTTAGAGTACATTCCCAAGCCAGAGATTTCAAATTTTGCTGATAATTTTGAGTATACAACTGAGATACTTCAAGTGCACCTGAATTCAGAATGTGCCACTAACCTCTTATGCAGTTTAAACTTGGGCATGAACTATTTTTGCACAAAAATCACTATGATTCAAGGAAGCCCTGATTTCAGCAAAAAAGACTGTGTATTTTGATTGAAAACACAAACAACACTTGTACAAAAACAATCTCCATCTTTTCACACATACACGAGAAGATTTCTACATAAATACACAAAATATCGTACAACTTTTTGGAGAAGGCTTTTTGTCATGACCTCTGATGACAGACTCAACCTCAAGTATTTCTACTTCATTTCACAAGAAAAGGATTTGAGAAATATCTATCCAGAGCTGAGATGCTGCCTGACAAGTCCTATCTCACAAGTGATTAACGTGCTGACAATTTGCCAAAAAAAGGGTCCGTTATCTGCTCAGTGGGCAAGCAAACATTTACGAGGACAATTGGTATCTACACACGGTGGCCACAGACTGAGTCATCAGCAGGTGTTAACCAGCAACTGGCATTTTAAATGAAATCCAAGGGCTGTCAGCATCAAAAGTTCACTGAACTGGAGCAACGGAAAGAAAGGCCAAGGGAAGGGAGCAAATGAAATAGCTGGATGTCTTCTTGGTGGCAGCTCTATCCATTTAATTTTATTTTCGCTCATCGATACCATAACAATAAAGCATTTCCAATCTTGGTTTTGTGTAATTCTTCTTCATTAAATCATACTTGCATGAAAGGAAATCAAACTCACCCAGCTTTAGAGTGAGGCTCTATTCCAGGTGACATCAAAGACTAAAACAGAAGGGGGAAGGGGGGAAGAAGCAGAAAAAAACCAAACCACCCTGCACAATGTTAAATACCTAACAGGAGATGACAAATCAAATGGGAATTACTGTGGTAAAAACATAATTAAAAACTTGATTGAAGTTAAACAGAATTTACATAACACTGCAAATTAACTTTACGCTGAAAGTATTCACCGGGAAAGCAATAAAAAGGCATTTCATTAGTAATCTATATTTAAACAATATGTACTACAGAGTTGTTCTAATGAGAAATGTAGGGGTTTTAATAACGGCAGTTTCCAATGGCTGCCAAGAGACACGGCTATCATGGAGATTTCTCCACATAACAAACCAATCTCTGTGGACTGGAGCCAGCAGACCCAGCACAGGTTGGTGCTCTACAGCTTCTTGCCATAAATTAACTGCACTGAAAACACTCGTACAGGGACCTGGGCTACCTGTTCAGCGTGGCCTTCTGACCCTGTATGAAGGAATAGTCCAAATCGAGCTGAACTGGGATTCCTGGTTTTCTTGAAGTTTTCTTTCTTAACGACTGCATTATTCTTAAAAGTTTTCTGTTGAAGGTTTAACAGGCTTTCGGCAACAATCCTGCTTAGTCACCTTTTCTAAATAACCCAGTCATCTCTTCAAGTCACCCAAACACAACCCTAAACGTCTGTCATGTAACCAATGGGGTAATTTACATCACTATTGTTTCTGTATTTTTATTTCTCAAACCAAGTGACAGAGTCCATAATTTCAAAAAAGGATCAAGCTGCCTTCACATGCAGGCAGTCAGTCGTTGCAATTTCTGACCAGAATTGGGGTTTCGGCACTTAGATGGCAGCTTGGTGCTGTCTCTACCTTTCTCGAATGAAAACACTTTAGAAAGTCCATCCCAGGCAACAGTGACTCCAAAATCAATCAAGAGGAAAAAAATAATCAAAAACTTTTTAACAAAAAGAAACAAAAAATTACTTCTGATGGACCTAACGTAAGTATTTTCACACCTTCCCCATGGACATCTGCTGTGTGGTTCGGGTACTATAGTATCTAGTAAAATAAAGTAAAAACACCAAAAGCAAGATCTGTTCTGCGTCTTGGAATGCCACACATCAGAGAGCTGCTAATGAAAAGGGGCACTGGGTACTATGAAATTATGATGTTGAAATTGATGCTACCTTAATTAACACAATCTAGGATATTCCTAGTAAAAGACTCTATTTCCCTGGTTGACATGTTTCCAGCTTACATGAACGAATTTAAGTGAAATGACTACAAGGCAAGTGATTTATTTCCCCAAGTGCCCCAAACACAAGCCCCAACAATAGGAATCAGCAGAGATGCTCTGGAGCCTGTGGAAGAAGGAGCTCTTCTGAGACACAGGAAGTGGAGATGCCAGCTTTCTGCTTCCCGCAGGACTATGGCATTCACCGAGGGATTGTCTACACCACACTCCCCAGTTTTGTGCATCTGTAATTTAGGAATCAATATTTTCATTTCTCTATGCCATTAAAAATAAAAAGTTTAAACAATATCAGCGTCTGAGACATGTTTTCATCTCAAATTGAGTTTGTTTTGGTTTTTATGTCAATAAGAAAGAAAACAAGCAAATGGTGTTTCATCCTGTTTTGGCTGCCGAACTACACTAAGAATATATACGTGGAGATTAATTTCTTCCCGTTTGTTGCAAACTTGGTAGGTAACATTTGTTGAACACTTGTAAACTTGATAGATAACATTTGTTGAACACTTGTAAATCACACCAGTTTTGCTCTTTCTGTCCAAAAACCCACCAGCTCTAGAATTATTTCATAATCTGCAACAACATGTATATATTTTTTTTTGAAAGAACAAAAAGCAAAACAAACTAAAACATTCTATTATCTTGCTTAAGCACATGAAAACCAGGGTATCTCCACACATCTGTTTTTTTGGGAACAGAAAGACAGCCAGCTTACAAAGCTGATGACACTTGCTAACTAATGCTAACTATAACAACAGGCAACCTCAGATACAATACTATAAAGGTAAGAACTAGCTGGAAGAGAAGCCCATCACATTTACTCTAGCAGCCACTGAGGAAAAAGTGTGTGGCATTATTCCAACAACTGCGCTAGTGACCTGAATTACCAAGTTCTATGTTGCTCCCCTGCTAAAGGCTGCCCACAACTTCCTGATTTAAAATATCTCAAGCAAACTGTTGCATCCAGAAAATATATGACATTACCCGTGTGAGAGATGAATATCCCACAGATATTCCAGGACTTTGAACAAATCGGGATCATCATCTTTCCAACCTCCTGAGAGCTGCACCCAACCAAACTGCAGAAATTACCACAAAAGAAGTTCCTTTTGAGGGGAAGGGGGCCCAAATCTCTCGGAGTAGATGGTAAGTCAGGAAAGATGTGCAGTAAGTAATACGACAAACCTCACCAGAATCTCCCTCCTGGCAGAGCAGATCCTCCCATGGGGTTGGCTTGTTGAGCCAAGGCTGGATTTCTCCAAGTAGCAGAGAAGGGCAGGAAGAGGCAGATTGTTGTTGGGCTCACCCAAGCAATGAGCTCAGGAGAAAGGAATTGCCCTGTCACTTCCGAGAAGAGCACACTAGAAAGCGAGCTGCACTCAGTGCTTTTCTGGTTTTAACAGTGTTTTTATCCTGAATAGAATGCAGCTCACATGCAGTATCGACCCAGGTTGGAGAGACTACGCTTTCACCAAGGAGGGCACAGAGAAGGCCCATGTTTCTAAAAGCCTTTTCTATGCTAGCCTTACTCTGAGGACAATACGCAGTCTAAAGGGCATGCTGGATTTTGGGGCAAAACGACATAACTAGAGCTTGCAGTGAACATGAAATGATTTTATTTCAAGAAGGCTGTAATTCAAAGAATAAAGAGCCATAGCATTTCTTAAAGTTACCTAGAAAAACATGAATGCCCAGAAATGTACTAACAGTTGTGTTTTGGTAAAGTAGTCGCAAGCTTTGTATTTTGCTTTGGATGAGAACTAGCAAATTATTTATTCTTCAGCTGTTTGAAATTGAAGAAAGCTGGGACTTTACATATGTATGTTTGGAAGGGATATTGCAGGAAAACAGAGGCAATGATAAGTGAGAAACTGCATATTAGAATAATCCTGAAAGTATATTCAAAGTCCTTAACAGGGCAGGAAAAGCTTCCCAAAACCTCTAACACCTGTACCACCGCACTGCCCACAACAAAGGTTCATCCTCTTCTCCCCCTCCCAAGAGAATGCCATGGTGGCTGGCAGGTAACTGCATTAAAGCCATTAGCTTAGGTCTGAAAACAGGACAGCTGTGATGTCCAGCGATACGAACTGCTGGCTCGAGTTTGCAGAGCATCCCAAGAGCTGTGTCTGTATCGTGCCACAGTTTATTCCTAAAGCTGGATTTGTTCATACCAACCAGCTCAGGTGTATCTGCAAAGATATCCTAGAAACCAGAACCAAGCATTGCTTTCTCATGCATGGAGTGCTGAGGACAGTTCTACTGTAAATTTTCCATTTCTGAATTCAAGCAACCAACACAAAGCACTTGGTACCTAAATTCAATCCAAGTGAAACTGATTAAAAAGAGGTAAAAATTATAAAATTGTTTCCTGAATCAAATGAACAAGGGGACATGATGGGCTTGGTCCTACAACTGCTACCTCCCTTGAGGCGACCTCACTTAAGGTAACTGTTTCTCAGTGAGGACAATGGAAATTCAGTTCCAAATTCCATTCAAAATTTTATTTTCCAGATCAGACGAGGAAACCTAAACAACCAACAGAAGCCAAGTGTGGCCCAAATTGACTATTGCCAAGCACTGTCTTTCCATCTTCTTTACCCTGGTCATCTAGAAAAACTTTTCTGCCATAAGCCTCTACCTGTGCACCCGGCAACCTGCAACCCCCGTTACGCCTAAGGAGCCTACGTGGCAGAAGAGAAGATGCCTGGGCACATCAGGAAATTTATGGCTTCTCAGAAGATTCAGCTGTCCTGTCTGAAGTGAGAACAGGGATAAGCAGCACAACTTCTACCGGAGGCTCCAGTGTAGTCAGACCTGCAGCAACACAGCAATAGCCACTACAGCAAATCCCTAAATAGCGAAGGTAAGAGAAACACAAAGAAATGAATAAAGGTCTCATCCAATGAAGTGGGAAGAACTTAGAATATGAAGGACATCATAAAAGTCCTTTGCTCTTACTGAGCCTGAGCACTGTTGCTGTGCTTTTACTTAGTCCAGCTCAAAAGAGTGAGCACATCCAGCAACAAGCCAAATCCTCTCAGCACAACCTGCTTTCCAGAGGTCCTCAGAGGAACTGCTCAGGCCTCTGCAGCTCTATCGGTGCTGATCGTTCCCCCTCTACCTTGCTCATGGCTCAGTGAGTTCACACGACCACTTCTCGTCACCGCAGGCAGCACGTGATGCAGCCAAAGTTCTCTGCAGGCAGCAGCCTGCAACTAACTCCAGGCGTGCGCAAGCGGCACGGTTGGGACCAGCCCTCACCTATATACAGCTGGCTTTACAAGCCATAGGTCTGAAGGTAAAGGCAAGTTTTCCTCAAGTGTAGCAGACATTAAAGTCCGGACTAAAGCTGTTCCTGAACTAGGCCCTGATTGAGACAGAGGGACTGTGCCCTGACGTATGATCGGGCAAGGCAGGGCATCTCAGAGCAGGGCAAATGCTTCCCTCTGCTCATAAGCCAAGAGCTCCGCACTGCTGCTCCAACACAGCAGCCACAGACACAATTCTGATGGAAAACGAGAACACAAATAAAAGTGCAAACCACCTTCCTTTGTGTTTTTTTCATAAGGAGAGGAAGAAGGCTTTACCTTTTGGCTGAACAGTCTTTAGAAATACATCGCTTGTTTGGTTTGAGTCACTTGCCAGACACTGTTGGCAAAATGAGGAAGTTAAGGGCAAATGGATCTTGTACAGCAAATTGCTCACAAACACAAAAAAAAGACTTATATTAAAAAAACCTTAGGTTACGAGTTAGAAGTAGTGACAAAACCCAAAAACTGCTCCTTCAGAAGACACAGTCCTACGCTTATCTTTTCGTGCAGACACTGTATCTTCATTTAATGTGCTGCACAGCTAAGAATTTTTCATAAACTGAGGAAAACTGATTAAACTCACTTGCCAGATTTTATACAAGAAAAACAAAAAGTAATCTGTCATCTTTGAAGCTGCTAGTCACTGTAAGAGGGAAAGGTCAATACTTTTAGCTGAGCATACAAAACTTTTGCTGTTTCTTTCCTCAGCTCAGCCCTAGAATCATCTCATGCCAACAGCCACCTCCAAAACTGTGCTCTGACCATTAAAAACTCTTGATTCCTTACAAATTAGCTCTGACATCTTTTTTTTACTGATACTCCATGCACACCTGTGTGCACAAGTGCATGCAGATTGTGTGGGTATATTTTAGACAACACTTTCAGATAAAAATATTTGTTAATGGCACTGGAGAAACCTCTTGCAAATGCTCTCTTCCCACTTCCAGCCCGCTTACTGAAAATAACATCAATTCAGCAGTCCCTGGAAAGTGAGAGTATGAGTTAGTACATGTTCGCTAATTCAAAAGGTCTTCTACAAATCTAGTAATTATGCTTAATTTCATACACAAAGGTCACCATTAAATTTTTTACAGTTTTGCATTCCAACAGGCTAAAAATTCAGCAGTAATTTACTTAATGTAAGGAATAATACCACAACATTAATTACCTGAAAAACTGCAACACTGCACAGATTTTAACAGGGTGTGGTGGGAGCCATACAATATCTTAGCTAGTGCGCACACACTTCGGACATTTTCATAACATGTTCTATATTAAAAACAAAAACAACAGAAGCCCCATACATCGAAAATTACAAACCTAACCATCTCTTTTAGCACTTCATGTCAAAATAAATGAGAACTGGTTGAAAAATTGAAAAATTCCCAGTTGTGAGAGAAGAGGAAGCAGGAACTGTGAGATTGCAAAACGGCTGTGCTGCAGCCAGCTAGAGCAACAACACAACGGGTTAGTTCACATAAAAACTAAGACTGAGCTGAAAACCTATGAAGAGGAATTACCACAAAATTGTATTGCAAGAGCACATCACCATGATCTAGCAAGAGCACCTCAAGATTCAGTATGGCCATGACAGAAAAGGGGCTATTTATCCTGTAACGATCCTGGTTTCTCCACCTCTCATCTGCAGGCCAGGCTGACAAACCAGAAGTGACAGAAATGCCACACGAGATGAAGCAGATTGGATGACTACTGGGGGATAGACCACAAAAGGCTGGCTTGCTTACGAAAAAGGGAAGGAAAAAAAAAAAAAAAAAAAAAGAATGTCAGCATCATTGCTTAGGCTAAAAAAAAAAAAAAAAAAAAAAAGGCCTGTGCCATTAAAAGGCAAGGCAGAACAGAACAGGACACCTGGAGATCCAAGGATGCAAGATTACTTTAAAACAAAAAAAGGGAAAAAGTATTGCCTCCCAATCTCCCACATGAGTGTTTCAAACCTGGACCCTCTGAGCTTACAAAGTCATGCCCAGATCTATTCACGTCTTTGTTTTCATTGACAGACTGAAAAAAACTATGTCCCTCCCACTTGGCCAAGCACTTAAATATTTAGAAGACCTGAAAAACGCATTCGACATCCACTAAATCATGCAACATTGATCTTAACCTTCTGGAAGTGGAGGAGAAAGTCCCTTAGCTGGTACTCAAACAGCAAACTGAAAGAGCATCCCAGCTGGCACAACGCTGCCATACTTGCCTTTGTCCTTACAAAGCAGTCGTGGAATTGAGTTTAAAATTAAACACAGTACACCAAGCAGCTGCTAGCAATGGTTTCATTTTCATGCAGGACAATAATAATAAAAAAAAATAATCCTGATTTCAGTTTTTCCAGTTGCACAACAGTTGGATGGAAGGAAGCCTCAGCCCCTGCAGAAGCATTTTCTTGCTGACCTGCCCAGGGCAATGGAAGGTGCCTGAGCACTGGGACAAGGGCCCAGGGCAGGGCGGGCTGGGAGAGGGTGTTCAGGAATGGGGAGAGAAACTTGGCTTTCCTCAGCCAGATGGGTTTACCACGCTCAGCTCAGGCCTGGGCAGCACAACTGCAGCCTACAAACGCGGAGTGGCATCCCCTGTGCGCTGCCACATTCCAGGCAACCAGAACCAGCGAGGCCTTGGGCCCCCCAGTGGGTGCCTGGACAGAGGGGCGGCAGCGGGGAAGAGCCAGCAAAGGGTGGCTGAGGGGAGAGCGGGGAGTGGAGGGGAGCTGCTTTATGGCAGCATAGGAAATCAATTACATGTTTTATTTCCACTGCTGAATACTAGTACGGCCTCTCCATGGCATTTATGACTGTTTGCCTTACACCATAATGAATTTGCCAGAAATGTGCAGTCTCTTATCCTGGCAGCCTAGCAGCCAGTGTCACCTCCTTTCCAGCTTCAGACCAGCCAGCGCTGCCCACTGCATCCAGAACAGGAAAACTAGTTTCTTACTTGCCGCATTTCATACAAATCTTTAGCTAGGAAAGCAGAGATAAATACACCTATTTCAAGGCAGCTGCCAATACATTTTAAATCAAAGTCTGTGTCTTAAAATATGCCTTTCCACTGAGCAAGTACAGAGGTACCACTATGGGCCCTCATTAAAGAAACAGCTCATCCCAGGACAGGAATATGAGCATCTTGAATTGCCTCATCAGGATGTGCTAGGCATGGTTCACTCTCAAGAGAATTCGAAGGAAGGGACAGAGGCTCTTACACAGTTCAAAGGACAGTAGCAAAAATTACTGTTCTAGATACAAGTATAGAGGACCAACTGTGACAGGTGCACATTGATGTAATATGACAATTTTTTTTCTCATGTGAGTTAAAAAAGAGACACCATGACTGTAATTAAGACACAGTACTCTACGTATCTATAGCTTTCTCCACAAACTCTTCCCCATCAGTCTCCACCAAATCACCCAAATTACAATCTCCAGTCTTTTCTCCAAAGTTCAAATCAAGTTCCCTAAAAACTTGTTCTGAACTAAAAAAAAAAAAAAAAAATAAAAAAAAGCACATATAATTGTTTCTTTCTTTGCTACATAACCTCCCAAACCAGTAATAATTTTTTTTTTGGTATCCCCTTAGCCTCTACACTCTTTTCAATTTCCCTTTTGCTTGGTTTAAAACATTTCTCTGCTGTGAAGGGGTTAACAGCTATCTTTTTACCTTCTCTAACTTATCTCCACCTACTATTTATCCTTCTATTCTGGATCTCCCAGTGGGCAGCATCTGAGGCTGGTCTTCTGCCCCGCTGAGTCCCATCCTGACTCATTTGTGACTGTGGGGGTTGCATGGAGGAACTATACCATGGGTGGCTTTCAGAGCTTCAGACTGCTCCCTCTGACCCTTACTGAAATAATAATTTAGCATCCAGCTGATGGTGCCTCAGGGGCTGCCAGAAAAGCTTTAGTCAGAAGGGCTTGTTCACCACCCAGAATAGAGGGTATCTGCTGTGGAAAAAAGTAGCACTTACTGGGAAGTATGGGACTGTAGGAGGTCCCTTACCCTGCAAGTGTAAGTAAATCTCCCATTCTAGAAAAAAAAATTATTATTATTTTAGCAGAAATTCCTATGACTACATTGACAGGTGCTAAAAAATCCTCAAACTTAAAATAGTCAAGAAATCCACATGTAGTGGAGTAGGGGCTTCGTTCCTCCTGCAATGTTGAACACACGAGCTGAGTGTGGATTTTGCACACAAGTTCACTTAAGTAGTGCAGCTACTGAACTTTTATCAGAGCTGAGCTATCGTTCCTGCATGCATGGCAGAAACCAGCACCTCGTGCTCCTGCCCAGCTCTGCGGTAGGTTATTAGTCCATCTGTTTATAGATGTGCCTTTTCCTGTGACCCGTCGCTGCACACAAAGGGCAAATTGTCACCTTGCTACCGTACGAGGCAAATGCAGAAGAAGCGCCCACTTGCTGCTCTCCTGAGCGGCCCCCACCCTTTCCCCCAAAGGGACTCTCTTACAGTCTAATGCTCTCCCGCAAACAGGCAAATGCCAATTTCCACTCTGTTAGGACTAGTAAATTTTACGTTTGTAATGCCTGGTTGGTGAAAAGAAAATAACAGGCTTGCTCATGAAAAAGCCCGGGGTTGGTAGTGCAAAACAGCGGACCGGGAAGCTGCTTTAGAGCAGCGCTGGATCCATCAGCCTGGGCTCAGATTATACCTCTGCAAAGCCATAAAACTGCTTCTGTAGGGGAGAGCCATCATTCAAACGACAGCCTGAGATAAACCACAATCTGATGACTGTCACAGTCCCTTTGACACCAACACTTACCATCTCCCAGTGTTTACAGACTAATCAGTTTAGCCTTCCCAACCGGCTGCATACAAGGCAGCTGCTCATCATGACTTGCGTTTTCTTAAAGCCTCCCAAGGAGACATCCAGGGCTCTGCAATTTCCTCTGCTCTTCTGGTTCAGACTGCCCAAAAGCAGCAAGAAGAAAAAGACAATTCATTTCTAACAATTCCTGTGTTGTGCAGAATCCTTACCCATTTCTAGTGAATGCCTAGGATTTGATTAGCTGTTTTTGAAGAACAGCCTTTCATATTGTCCTGATTTGAGCTAAACAGAACCAATTCTGTTCAGTGATTTTACTTTTCAAATCACAACACATATAAATGTAAAAGTCAACAGTTTCTACAGTAACAATTCTGTCTTGTTGTTTTTTTTTAATTTAAAGTATTTTTTAAATATTTATATAACCAAAACTTAGAAAGGTTTTCTCAGGCATTGAAGTTGATATACTAGTTAATATACACAGCCTTGTTTTATTTCTAATTTTTTTTAATAAATAAATTATATAAATAGGCTTCTTTGATTGCTCAGAGCATCCATCATTAAGTACTGGGGCATAGCTTGAGGCATAATTGTACTACTGAAATCATCAGCTGCCTAATCATCATTCATTTTGCATCTATTTCTGCTAATTAAAAAGAGAAAAACTCCTAACAACTTTTACATAAATACTGTATTTGTTCTCCGCAAAGACGCAAAGCTAATTTACCAGTGATTAACTGATTATCTAATTTTATAGCTGTCACTCTGCAACGACCAGCACCCGAAGCCCCGAGGAAAGGAAAGGAGGCTGGACAAAATGATCTAGATGACTAGGTTGGTTGGAGGTTGGACTAGATGATCTTTCGAGGTCCCTTCCAAATCTTAGCGTTCTGTGAAAAGGCCAAGCGATGTCCCTTACCTGCTGCCACACACCCTTGCGTGGCTCGGGACAGCGCGAGCATAAAGGATGGGGCCCCGGTGGAAAACCTCCCTTGGCTTCTGCGAGTGCTCAGCCCGGTACAAAATGAGCCAGGGGGAGCACAGAAACCTGCCGGCCTTAAAACCCTGGCAGGGGCACTGCACAGCGTGAGAGCCCAGGGCGGTGAGGCAGCCGCAGGAGGCTCTGCTGCAAGCTGGAAATGAACTCCCGCGGGCGCCCTCTGCCCTGCTCCCCTCCAGCCCAGCGCGATGCAAACGCTGCAGCAGCATCCCCTCCACCTAGGCCACCGCCAACACCAAAATCTTTTGCTTTCAAAGAACAGCTGTCAGCAGTTAAAGACCTATCCTTTCCCGAGGGGAAGCCCAGGCAGCTCTCAGAAGCAAAGGAAACAACTGCCTCAGGTACCAGCCAATCCCTCCAGGCACTTGTGCTGTGCTCAGAGTAGGACACAACAGCGACCACATCCCCACCACCCGCACGGCCCCGGGGTGAGCTGAGAGCCCCTGAACTGCGACACGCAAGGGGTGGTGCTGAGCATCCCTACAAGGATCAGGTTTGTGGTGTTTTTTTTCCCTCACAACCCAACTGCATTTAATTGGGAAATCAAATAACCTGAGGAAGGTAACTTCAATCTGTGCAATTTTCATTACTTTTCACCAATTTCAATGCACTGGCTCCAGAGGTACATGCAGCACAAGCAGCTGTTGAGGTAAGAATGAATGAGGGTGACACTACCACCATCAGTTTTGTGGGCAAGTGCTGTTTGGCTCCCCATAAATTTTCCATTAGAGCATTAATTAGAGACATTACCACTCCCAAGCCCTCTGCTCCTCACAGGTGATAGCGGGACAGGCAAATTAGTTCCACAGGCAGGGATAGGCTCTTAAGATCATTATTACAGCACTCTTGGATTTTTGTCACTACCTACTTCAAAAGCAAAAGAGGAAAACCCAGCACAGTCATAGTCAACTTCTGATAACAGATGAGTAATCACTTTTAAATATTCCTTTTTTTGACTAAACTTAGTAACACCCTCACATGGGAGAGAAGGTAGGAGAGAGAATGTGTTTCAGCTATTCAGAGATACCTGCTTTCTCATCAAACCAGACAGAAAGAGAGAGCTGAGTATTTGGCAAGGTGCTAGACGCTCATTTCCCTATCGGCCTGATATCTAGACTGAAAATTACACTCTGTACACAGAATAATATGTTGTGGCATCTATACCAAAACTTTAGCTATTTATTTGAAAATCTTTTTATTTCCCCAGGTACATAGCTCTTCCTCTTAAGAAACTCCAGGATGAGAATCTAGCCTTGACCTCTCAGAAGAATTGATTCAGCTTTCCCATCTACTCCTTTTTGTCATCTTTCCTGCCACAGGATAGGCAAATTATTTTGGACCTTTGCTTTTCTTTCCCAAAGCTCCAAATCCCTTCCCTTGCCATCTGACTGAAAGCCTCTCCGGTCCCACGAATGGCACATGTACAGTCTTCTCTCAGCACTCACCCAAGCGAGCACGTCCTAGGACACAGCATGTAAGCGCCGTGCCGGAGGGTCGCTTACACCGCTGACCCCTCACTGCATGGCAACAGACCAAACCACATTCTGATCATACAATAACCACATTGCGTTTCAAGATCCGTACTGAGTTACAACATACAACTCTCTACTACGTTTGAAGGCGTTAAGAATCTGCCCCGACTGAAATTTTTGTCACAATGAGCTAAATTATCCCCTTAGAAATACAACAGAGGCAAACCAAAGCATTTACCTTGGTAGACTTCTTTGTAAGTGGATAACAGAGCTGAGAGGATGATGTTGTTTGAGGAGTGGGTAAAGAGGTATTTAACATGAAAAGAGAATCCTACGAAGAACTGCATGTATAGACAACACTAACCTGAAGCACCAGAAAAGGTGAAACTCAGCATAACTCTCTGAGGAAGCTCTGCCTAACAGTGCATAAAGTTAAGCGCAGGCATGAATGCATCCTTAGTGGACTAAGGAGAAAACATTATTAACAAGAGCGATGTATTGTTTCATAGTTAATACAGCTGCTGAAAACACTTTCAGTCTGATAGGGAATAAAACCCACTGACACCCTTTCTGTACATGAATACCAAGAATATTGAAAAGCTCAGGATTAATTCTGAACTTGATTAAGTATGGAATAAAGCAGCATGCTATCTATAAAAGCCACCTTCTTTGCCTCCACTTGATACAGAAAGCACTTCAACTTTAAATATGGAAAATTATCTGAAAATAAAATATTTTGGCAGCTACCGTTTCTTTAACTCCACTCTGAAATGTGTTCAGAAAGAAAAAAATGCAGAAGAATTAAGTGCAAGTTTTCATAAATATTTACAGAAAAGACATGCCACAAACACTTTAGACAATACATATTTACAAAACATGTACATTTAGCAGACTGCATAGCCCAACTAAGGATAGACTATAACCTTACTTTAAAGCTTAAATAATAAATAAAATCTTAGATATCAACTTTTCTTCCCAAAAAATACTCCTAGAGGATATAGAAATAGTCTCAGTAAGTTTATAGCTGGAGAAATAATGACTGAATGCTCATCAACTGATAGCAGATTGCTTACAGATTTCAAATCAGATTTTCTGCACACAATTTATTCTACCAAAATTCACTGCATTTTTGAAACTTTAATCTAGAGACAGAAACCAACAATGGGCACATTACTTCATAAGCTACAGCCCTGCGCTGGTTTTAAAAGATGCTGATTTATCTGACGAGCAGGGTATATACATTTGCTCAAGTGGTTCTACCACTTCAGCCGAATTTGCGGGCAGCAGAGACGAGTGGAAGCGCTGGGCTGAAGCAGAGGAAGAACAGTTCCAGCACACGGATCAATGAAACTGCAACGTTCAGGGTTCAATGACTTCTTTCTAAATTTTAAAGGTAAGTCAATGAACAGTCTGGATGCGGGAAGAGGGGATGTCAGGCTCTAGCTCTGACATACATTATTACATAAATTAGAGCGTGCTTTTGCACCTGCAGTATTCATCTGCAAAAAAGTGATGAAACCATCGAATATCCTTCCTAAATTATTTTGATAGTAAACACTCCAGGCAAAGGCAGCCTCTTCCCAAGTACTTAGAATAACAAAGAAATTTTGAAGCTGCTGGAATATAAACGACAGTGGTGAACCAAGGATTGTTTCCATCAAAAATGTCTGAGATTGGCTTTATTGCCTTCTGGATTGAATAAAATTCCTATTTCTAACTGGAAGCAACTTGAAAAGGTATGAAGTAAATATAATAAACCTCAAGAATTTTTGTAGTAACATTTCATGTCACAGCATATTTTTTATATCCTCGGTTTATTGCAATTAAAATGTTAAAACTATAAGGTGCCCCAACAGCAACGTGAAATCGGAAGACTGTGAGAGTAATAATATTAAGAGAGTTTTCTTCTCTTTACTAGAGAAAAGTGAAACACATACACAACAGGAGTATCAACCTGTTCTCATCTTCTAAGCAACCTTTTATATCTCTCCCATCAACTCCTCAGAGGCACTGACTGGATCTTCTTTTGGATGTTAAATTTGTCAGTGAAATCACTAATGGATTGAAGCCAGTGGCAAAATTCCTACAGCAACTTAATGGGGCTAGAAATGTGATTCTTAACATGCATAATCTCCTGTCTTAACTTTTTAAGTGGCAAAGTCATTCCCAAATATGAACTTCTTTTCAGAAGCAGTTGACATCCTCCCACCCCAGCAGCAACAGAGCTCACCACATGCACTCACATATGGTCTTCAACCCTCCCCGCCATTTGAAATCCAGCAATTAATAGTTACCATGGAACTGGTAGTGCTTTTGACAAGGCAACGTTGCCAAAGTGAATTAGGGTCAGATTATATAACCCTTTGAAATGCATGCTTGGGTTGCGAAAGAAAGCAAGCCATCGCAGACGCGTGCGTTTCCACGTCTCCACAAGCTGCACCTCACCGTATTTTTCAAATCCTTTACATTTAGTGGGAGAAAGCAATTAAAGAGATGTGGGGAATAACATGGATTAACATGTACATTCTTTATTGAAACAAACCGAGGCCCTAAGAGGGTTTTTCGCAGCAATCGGTTGCAGCCTATGAAAGGCAGACATCGATACTGCATTTTCACATTCTCCTTGCCAAACCAGACACTGCATTCTAATCTCTTAGCTTCTAAATGGAGTTCACTTCCAAATATAACCCCTGCCACGCATGCACACAGAGGGTAGCTGCTGGTCTGGGACCCGGCTGCACACACACAGACGCTTCCAGGGACGGGGGCTCATTCCCAAACCCAGCCGCGGTTTGTAGCAGATGGGCAGAGAAGGCCCCTGCATGGGGCTGCATTTCAATCTGCCCGCCGGGCTCAGTAAGAAGCCGCTCAGTGCTCCTTCCAGGCCAACGACACAAAGCTGCACGACGCAGGAATAACCCCCAGCCGCAGATCCCTGCGTCCTTCTTTTCTTCGGGACACCAGTGCCGCGCTGCAGGGGAGCCCCGTGGCAGCTGCCAACGTGCAGGGAGGTCTCCTTCACACAGCGAGGTGGTGTCAGATGGGACCGCGTGTAACTCGGCTTCTCCCTTGAACTGTGCAACAGGGAAACCGAGAGAGCCCTTGGATGCATTTGGACCAGGCAATCCTGCCCTTGGACACCTCTCCGTGTCCTAGGCAGATGGCAAAACCAATTTCCAGCCTGCTGGTGAAGAAGTACAGAAAGGGTGGCTACCGAGAAGATGGAGACTCCCTTTTTACAAGGAGTCACATGGGTAAGACAAGGGGTAATGGGTACAAGGTGCTCCTGGGGAAATTCCCATCGGAGTCCAGAGTAAAATTTTTCACCATCAGAGCAATCAGACACTGGAATAGCCTTCCAAGAGAAGTGGTGAATTCTCCAATCTTAGTTTTAAGGCTCAGCTTGACAGGGTGCTAGGCTATCTCATTTAAACTGTATTTCTTTACCTTAAAGGGTTGGGCTGGATGATTCTTGAAGTCCCGTCCAATCTGGCAATCTATGATTCTATAAAGTAGCAAGCCAGGACTTGCCAGACACTCAGCAGACGCCTCCCATCCCCAAGTGGACTTTTTTCCCTGACTGACTGCATGTGCTGATCACCCTGTGCTTGCCTCCCCAGGGCTCTCACTGCCATCCCCAGCGGCGTTCAGCTCAGCTGGCTGGAGATGCTGCTGCCGCCAGTTAACATGAGTGATCAGCTGGACATCAGTGATCACTGACCCCTCAGCTCTTCCATGGGAAGAGAAAATGCAAGTACTGAGCATCTTAAAATAACCTGCCTGCCTCTGGAAGGGATTTAGGAGCACTGGCAGGACTCCCGCCGCAGACAGGCTGCGGGGAAGGCGACACGCGGGAAGAAGAGCGCTGCGCAGAGTGAGCTTCTCCACGTCCTCATCCGTGCTGTGCTTCCTTGCAGTCGTCACTTGGTGGTATGGCCAACCATGCCTCTGAGGACCATAACACACATATGGGAAAATATGGAGCGTGCATACTGTGAAGCTCCTGTTTCTGACGCTGCATGCAAAATCAAGCTGAAAGAGTGAGGGTTTTGCAAATGAGACAATCAAATGGCTCACTGCTGTCCTAAAAGCTGGTCCCAGTCCTGGCCATGCTCTTCTCCTGCCAACCTTGTGTTGGCTCTGGCACTCGACAGACTATAGAAACCTCCTCACTTTAACTCAGTAGGGTGGGGTTTTCCAACGCTTGAGTGAGCTGATTCAGATAAATACCTGCCTAGTAAGAGTTATGGGTTGGTAGCCAAATACTTCATTCTGAATCCACTCACGGGATGTGGTGGAAACACAGGAGTAAGAGCTCAATCTTGCCCTTAGTTTGTGGCAGTTATATTGCTTCAATTATCTTGGAAAACATCACTTGTAAATACCAAGAGATCACAGTCCCATGACTCCCTCTCCTTTGCCCTGAGCTGAAGAACTTCCACTGCCCAAAATACTGAACTGACACAGGTTTGCTGCCCTTACCTGTCCCATCTCACACCTCTCCTCAAAGTGCAGATCTGTATTAGAACACCAGCTGAGGTGTCACCTTGCACATTAGCAGATTTCACCACAATTAATGTTATTTAAACCTCTTAATTCTTCTTCTGTAGACCAATACACTTAGAATAGCTGAAGTCCTTCTTAGATCACCATACAGTCTTCTTTCCTACGTATTCAAACTGCAAAAGTGGATTGAACAAAAATCTTCTGCCAGATCCTCATGTTAATTCTTATGGGGTTCTGATTTTTCTTGGGAACCCCATGTAGATAGTGAGAGCAGGAGAAAAACAAAACAAGAAAAAAACCTATCAGAAAAATCAGACAAAAAGTCACATTTTCTGTAAACTTCCCAATGCTTTTATATTCTTGCATTTGAACTTCATGATGTTGAACAAAATCAAAACCAACCTTTTCCACTGGGTAAGAATATAACCATTTACACTGACTCAGTAGAAAAGCAAATCTGTCAAAAGCAAATATTCAAAATAATAAAAAGGGCATTCTAACAGGCAGTCCAATGATTTTTAAAATTCTTTGGTATTCCAACAAATACGTAATTGAGAACAACTACCAATTTCAACAGTCCACTCTTAATCTTTCTATGCTTCCATGATTATAGCTTTTCCTCGTATAACATAAAATATTGCATGTCTTATTGCCAGTGACAGATTGTCTGTACCTAGAGTTTCCAGTACGGGTACAACAGGTTTCAAGAATATAGTCAGGCTCAGAAAATGTAGTGCATAAAAAAAAACCCACCTCAAGATCGCATAAATGTTTGACATATGTGAATAATCGATAGCAGACAGAAAGCAATGGCCAAAAGCAGCACAGGCTGCTGCCAGAAGGCGCTCGGCAGCCCCAGTACCGCTGCAGCAAGTTGGCTAAACCAGAATAGGAGTATCAAGGGGAATGGCAGGCGAGGTGGGAAGCTTTCCAGAACCAGATTTACAATCCAGCTATTTAAATACACCTTGCATAAGAGCAGACGAAAAGGGGTCAGTACAGGGACAATACCCTGCCAGAATCATGATATAAAAATAAAGCAGACAGCTTGAATGTGAAGTACAATTAACACACCACTATGGAGAGAATTCTTGCTCTTTCAATACCATGAGTGGATTTTTTGTCTCTCCTAGAAATGTACAGTTCATTTCCTCTTTTCTGCCCCTGGAAAGAGTTACCAAAAAAACCCAAAAAACTGTAGCAGGACAAGAAGAGGAAAGTGAAAAAAAAAGAAAGAAAGAAAGAAAAGAAAGGAGAAGGCAGTCTGTGATGCACCACTTAGTCCAACTCGGAGTTTACAAAAGGTAAGCGGGGGGGTCAGGCTGGGAGCGGGAATGCAGACAGTCCCAGCGCCCAAAGCGGGGCTCTTTGGCAGCTCTGGTGACAATCCTGCCCTGGCTGATGGGGCACCACTGGCCCCAGCAACGTTAGTCTCTCCATCACCAGGAGTGCTACTCTTTCTCTGTCTTCTCAAGCGCTCACAATCTCTCAGGGGTACCACCAAATTTCCAGGCTTTTTCTAACTAAAGGCAAGGCTTAACAGAAAAGGCTCAGAGAAGCCAGCAACATAGGTGGGGAACAGCCACAGCTACTCTCACCAGCCACAAAATTAGTGTCTCCTGAGTCTCTCCCAGTGCTATTCATCAACTCTAGTTTTGTGGCAGTTTTTTTTTTTTTCCACAGGGCTGTGAAAAGTCAATGGGATTTGTGCTGCAAACTGATCATTATGACAGGGAAAGCTCTGCAATGAAATTGATTTGTTTAAGTCCAACACCACCACTTACACTCCCCCACAACTTTAGGGGGCAGACCCTCAAGACAAAGAGGTATGCAGGCTAAACCTCCTTGCTATGCTGAGTCTTTTTCATTCAGCAAAATTGGCTTCAGACCAGTTAAAATGAAGGCAAAGCAGCAGAGACATGGAGTGCAAAATGGTTCAGTAAATGAATGAAATCAGATTAATACATTTTATAAATTACATGCAGCAGCAAAGATTAAAGAATCTGATCTGTCCCCTGTGTTCTGTCCTCATTTCACCTTCTCACAAGTGTAGCACTTGACTAGCAATATTTCCATAAAATCTCAAACACTAAATATAGAAAGAGTCTAACATGAATATGGAAAAGAGAGAACCATAATGAGGCACAAAAAAAGCTGGCTGTCATTTTAACTCACAACTATTAGTTAAGCAGCTCGTCCCAAAAGAAATCCACCCTGGAGTAAGTGCCTTGGT
>NW_009699040.1:59099-71522 GCF_000703405.1 Apaloderma vittatum | reverse complement strand
GCAGATGCACCAGACAACAGAGCGCTGGAGGAGCCAAGAGCTGTTTTCTGTCCTTCTGGTTTTGGCATGCCCTGGGACACATCAGGTCTCTTGTGAGTGCACATTCCTCATTCCGCAACTGCCGACTCAAACTACGAAGTTTTGGGGCACAGACTGCCTGTTGCTTTGAATGAGCAGTGATTGCCACAGCTGGGGCCCACCCTCAGGTGAAGACGAAGCACTCCTGTAACACCACTAGTAATGAATGAACGTCTGTCTTGTCATCGAAAGCAGCAGAGCTGTGACCTATCCTGCCCAAAACAAAGTATCCAGGTCCCAACTCTTCGAGGGAAACCACACACAGGTACCAGAACTCTGTGACTTTTAGTATCTGTATTTATAGAGGCATCAAACGGCAAACACCAAGAGCACAGCCACACTCTGATATTTGGAAGTGGGACAGTACAAACATCCAAGAGTTGCAGGCGATTAACAGATAGAGGGCACATCTGAATGGCATCTACCTATTGGACTCACAGGAACAAACAAGCACAAGTCCAGACACATGTGCCATTATAGGTACAAACATCCTCAAAACACCACACAAGAATCAAACAGTCATTTTACTCTCTTGTACTAACTACACATTACTATACTGCCCCAAATCCTAACCTGAAGCAGTATAAGCTTTACTACATAAGCTACTGTATTATAGTTCAAAAATGACAGTTATTAGCTACACAAAAAGTTATTAAAAACAACCAAAACCCACCCAGTTTAATCGGGTTAATTGATCTTACCACATAAGCTTTGCCTCTACACCATTCAGGAGATTGCTCCCAGTCTGTTCAGCTGCCCTCCATTCCAGGGCAATTTGTAGACATTCTTAAGAGCAAAAGCGTAAAATAAGACCAGAAGAGTGGATATTATCACAGGACACAGATGCCTTTACTAATCTTTTTTTCCTTCTATTACCATACTAGTAGAGCTCAAAGATTGTGCCCAGCACTCCTCAGGCAACAGGAATACATTGTGCAAATGTCATCAACCGAAGAAGAGAGTTCAGTTTCCCCAAGAGATGCTTCCACAGGAGAAAATGATAGACTTCATAACAAGTTTGCAATGCAAATAAGCAAGTTAAAAGCCTTAATGTTATGACTCAACACCATTTTAAGTGGGCAAAGGTGTTCTGTTACATCCCATTGCTAATTTCTTTTTAAACATTAATTATGCTCTAGTGAGAGGATTTCTGTATCTGTAAGCAGGTATCGGTGGCCTGTGGAAATACTTACACTATGGTCCCTTTCTTTACAAAAACAAAGGAATTCCTGTTCTATGAAGACCATATTTATCAGTACAAGGGCTTACATATACATATACTCACGAATGCACTAAACACATCATATAGCCTCTCTGGTCAAGAAATTCAGGAACAGAAGAAGTTACAGACATGCAATATAGTATTTAATTTCTGTGTTACACATTGTGTCTTTCAGAAGTGTCTGGATTAGTAGATCCCTCTGCAAGAAAACTGTTCATTTTCACTGAGAGACTTTAAGCACTCTTAAGAAAGAGAAGGTTTAAACACGATGTTTGCAGCTGGTAAAAGTCATAGCAGGCAGCTTGGTGCCTAGAGCTCAAGAACAGACTATAATGAGGAACAGAGTGCAAACACAGCTGAGCCTTGGAGGAATTGGAAGGAGTCTGATAGGGACAGACAGGACTGCACAGAGTTTTATGAAATTCAGAAATCCAGCAAGTTGGATAAAATCTGCTCTTAAGACTCACCTGCAGAAACACAGCAGAAAACAGCAAGCTGCTCACCAACTTTTTTTCTATTTTTCTTATCTAGCTGCTTTGTATTTTTTCCTATTTAAAGAGGAGGAGTTCACTATAGGAAAAGATGTGAGCACATCCAATTAAAAAACCCTCTGGTTTAATTCAGGGTTCTGTTGGCTCCCTACAAAAAAAAATAAATATCTGTAGGGATCTAGCTTGATCCTCAACAAATTCCTAAACGCACAAAAGCTGACAACTTTCTTGGACGATATACTTGCTGCACATGTATGTAACAAGTACAAAATATTAACGCAAATGCCTGAAATCATGATCTTGTCTTTTTTTCAGTTCAACTATTGTCAGATCAGCTTTTGCAGTATGAAGTAAATGGAAAATCCTGAGCAGGATTCTCCAGCCAGGAGAGGGGTAAGTGGCAAACTCTATTAGATTGCACAGTTGAAACCAACATTTCGGTACAACACGCTTCCGAAGGCTCAGGACAAAGGTGCCACATCTTGCCCGTTGTTCTACATACCTTAAAACATATGAACAAAGAGTAAACTGCCCAGGTTCATGAGATGCACATCTGTTACTGGGGCCTGTTACAGGGGTGTGCTTACCACCCAGGCTATGAGAGCTGAAGCAGCAATGCCACAGGCTGGCAGAAGCCAAGGCAGTTCTCCCCCTCCAAAGCACAGGTATATAGCTCCACTGCTGTGATGTGCCCGCGGTATTGCCAGGACAATACGAATATTTCTGTAAAAGGTTGTGCTATGTGAATGTACCAGAGGAGGGTAGCATTTGCTTGGGCATCTCTCTATGGCACTCCATTGTGTTGCTTAGGAATGCCCTAAAACAGCAGATCAACTGCTGAACAATTTCACTAATCTGCATGTCAATGATTTACTCAGTCTGAGAAGTGTTTTGGTCTTTTCGAGTCTTGTATAATATTGTAACCTTTCTTTACCTCCGGATACCATCATCCAGCCTGGAAAAGCATACTGGACAATGAATCTTCTTTGGTTCCTCCAACTCCAAAACTTCCGATGGAAAGCTCATCTGTAATGTACCACAGGGTGTCTAGTCTCCCATTTCAGGATATTTGAAGACAGCTTCAACATACGAGCTTCTTCCTTTAAAGTCTGTCGCCTCTCACCAAAGGATTAGGAACAAAACACACCGTTTGTACTTCTATAGAACTCCCCTTTCTTCACTATGAAAGGACACTACCACTTCTTATTCTCCTTTTTCCTCACTAAGAGAAAAGCTGGGGTTTTTTGAAATCTCAACAGTTATGAAAGCAGTCACAACTTAGAACCAAGATAAGTTAAAAACTGGTTAAACTAATTCATCATGCTATTTTCCTCAAATGGGCAAAAGCTACAGGCATGCTGAAATACGGCATTCTCATCACAGCAGCAAATGCTCTTTGCTGTATGCTGCTTTAGCAGCTGCAGCCCATCTATTTGTTTTATTTGGCCTTTTGAACATCTGCATAACTTGCATTCTTCGGATACTAGGTTACTTCTTTCTCTGTAGGGGTGGAGGAAAGGGGAGGGGGGACAGAGCCCTACTGTTTACCTGGTTTTGAAATCCACCATACCTGAAGTTAGACACACAACATAATGTGCTTTAAATATTTTGTCTCCATAGCAGAAACTAAGAAAAAAAATTTAAAAAGTAAAACTTCAACCATTCACTTGGAGGTACGTATTACGCAATTGTTGGTAAGAAAAACACCCCAACAGCCATGCATCTACAGCTCCAAAAGTTCATTCAGCCAACTCCTATGACTTAACTGAAGTTATACTCTCTGAAGAGCTGCAAGAATAATTAACAAATCGTCTCTGACCTGAAGTCTGGTATTTATTACAACTAAGGTCCCTTAGCATAGTGATAGCACAGTAAATTGGCATAAAACATGCAGGTCTTGCCACAGAGACTCTTTAGGACCATTACAACCACTTCAAAACCACTTAGTTAGGAGAAGAATAGGTCAAACCAGAAAAACTTGCTTTATTTTTTTATCCAGGCAGTACTCTATCTAGGCTTCGCTGCTTGCTGAAACGATTTGTGACATGGAAAGGAAATGAGAGAACGAGAACTAGTGACACCAGTGACAGAGGAAACCAGGCAGCGAGAAGTTTGAAAGATAAAAATTTGCTACTGTTATTTGCCTTGATGTGTGAACTAATCTGCACCAAAAATGCACTAGCTCCTACCTACAGTAATTATGAAAAACAAGAAAAAGATACTATAACATGAAAGTCAGTATCATTTACTGAAGGAAAGCTCAAATGGATAAACTACAGACTAGATTCAGAGCCATTACAAATAACCAAAATTCCATTTGATTCACATTGATTTATATAATTTGTCTTACAAGTTCCAACAGCGGTAGTTTACCAAGCCCCTAACACAAACTAGGAAAGATACTAGGAGAGAAGCCTGAAGTCAGGGCAGGCAGTGCCCGCTCTCCAGGGCAGGAGGACAGGCACCCTGTGGAAAGGAGGAAACCAAGCTACAACTACGGCCGACACTCTCAGAAACAGCCGCGATTAAATAACACACCAAATTATAACACACGGAGGAGAAAATGTCGTACTTCCCACAATGATGCAATCCCATTCGTTTGTTCAAAAACAGGCTTTTACAACAGGCTTCAACTTCTTTCAAAGTTACACCTCCTTCCCAGTTAGTCACGAAGATCAGATTTCAAACTCTCTAGCCTTTTTACACATTGCAACACTCATTAAGAGCCAATGACTCCTGACCTTGGGTTAAGAAATCGGAGGCAGGTTAGACTATCAACTCAAAATGAATGACACTCTGTTGCTCCATCAAAACATTAAATGTAAATCTGAAGAAAAGTTCACATCTACAAAAGTTTATTTTTCCAACTACAGCAGCTGACCTAATTAAGAACCCTCTACCTACAAATCTTGTCCTGCCAATTAAACGTAAATCCCTCTGCCTATTCGTTTTCACACTAAATACTAGGTTTAAATTTTTAAAGCAGAGAAACATCAAACCAAAACTGTTTCTTAAGGCGATTTATTTCTACTTTTTTCTAGCAGTAGCTTAATGAACAAACATAGCCCGCAACAGAAAACAGCGACTATGTGGAAGCATTACAACACTCCTGTCTCTTTTCATCTGGCAAGAAGGTAACGCTGCAAACGTCTTTAATTTCCTACAGCCACAGGGGACTTTGACGGAATCCAAGAGAAACTTGTAGACACTACTGAAAATCATCGATAACTAGAACAGTCTTATGGTTTCATCTATATTTACTATTAGCACCTTCTGTCGCATAGGAAGAGTGGTTGTGTATGTCAGGCATTTCAGAAACCATTTAACACACCCATCCCTTCTCTCCAAATAACTGGTCTCCAGGCATGTAAAAAAGTTAGACAATACTGGAAGAACTCTAAAGTAAATGAAACGAAATAGAAAAAGTCCAAACTGTTATTCCCTGTGTCAAGGACACTTTGCTAGGGAACCAGGGAAGCAAAACCTATTACAACAGTCTACAAAAGATGAGAAAAGACCAGTCTCAGGTAAATTGCTTGAAATTTCCTGCATTTATAATTAAAGAATTCTCCATCTAGGAGAGGTTATTAGAGGAAGAGAAAAGAAATGCAAGAGAAAACAGCCGGAAATCTGACTACAGAAGCAATTGATTTGGACAATTTAGAGAACAAACCCAAAAAGTGGAAGCATGTTGTTGTCTTCGTAATGGAAATGCCAGTCAAGTCTAGCAGTCCTCATCCACCAAAAAATGGCATCAATATACAGCATGTGTGTTTCAATATTAGCACTAACACTTTTGCACTAATCTACAATACAGGACACTCTCCTCTTTCTGAAGAAACTACTTTTTCATCAACTACAATCTAATCTACTTGCGATGAAGGATTTTGATTCAATTAGTTTTATTTTCTAACTCTTCCAGTCTGTTTGATTATACGTGAAATACTGCTGAAGTCATCTAACCAGTCCCTCACCACTCCATTGGGGAACCTATTACCTACACTGCCTTTAAGTCCAGGCACAAAGCCGGCTGATGTTGTAAATGTTGTTTGACTACCATGGCAGCAAGTCACACTACAAATTGCAATAAAATCTATTAACATTTTAGTCAAATTTATGGTTGTATCAGGTCAAGTGCTTGTGAATAAACTCTAGAGGCTGGAGGAGTGGCTTTAAGACTGTTGTTACTAATTGGTTGCATTTTAATAGATTTATTATTCAGCTCAAACTGCAGAGCTGCCACTTAATTTCATCAGGGACAAAATGTTTGTAAGTTAAGTTTGAACAGAGCAAAAGGGAGATAAATAAATATTCATTTATGTAAGTATCCTTACAGTCATCAGCATCACATTAGACGAGAATGTCCTTCTGGTACCAGCGATGTCATGCCACATACAGGGCTCAAGTTACTTTATTAGCTACATTTTGCCAGAAGAGTGTTACTGATACAAGCATTTACAATTTTCAAATATAACTGAAAGCAGATACATTTTTTCCAGATAAAATTCTTGTAAACACCGTTTTTCCTCAACGATGTGGCACAAACACTGCATCTGTATTTCTTGGATATTGAATTTCAGAAGACTGTCAGCTCTCCATGGGATAACCAATCCTCTGGTTTTCTATCTTAACGCTAGCCAGTTTGATAAAAGTATTATTTGAAATAATTATGGAATACATTATATAAATATTCCAAGCTTTACAGCAATATTCCATTTGTAACTCCAAGTAGTGTAGAAACAAGAGTTAATTGCCTGTACAAATATTTCAGGGTAGCGTTTACGTAATCTACAGTACATTAAGTACCAGAGTTGTGCTCTACTGATAGGTGAAAGAACAACTTTGAAAGGCAACTGCATTGCCAATTAGCTTTCAACAAATATGTACACAAGCTGTGCTCGCAGGCTTGTGCTCAGCTTCCTCATTCTCCCCAGATTGCCTGCTTTTATAATGGTGAACTCCTTTCTACTCAAATACTCAGCTAACCTCGCACTGCTGGAACAAGGGAAGGCAGCATACTTTATCCAGCTGGAGTAGTAACCCACACAAATTTCAGTTTAGAATCGTGATCTTTGACCAAAGCCACACTCCAGTCACAAGGACTGAAACCAAAACCCTTGGGTAGGTCTGAGCGGAGGGGAGGGGGAACAAACAAACAAACAAAATTTCAAAAAATCTCCTGGCACAGTTAGTCCAAAGAGAATGAAGAGTTGTGTGTATCACTCGAACACATACAAACATCCCACAAGTCCCAGCTCCTGTGTTTTGGTCCTCCTCAAGGAGGCTGAGCCAAGAACATGTACACCCACGGGCGTGCTCGCTGCGGCAACACTGTGTTTTTGCCTAACAGAGCCGTACACAAATTAAGAAACAAATCCAAGTTCACAAAACCACATAAAGAGATTAATGTTTGCAGTCTTTGGGTATATCTGCATGGTGCTCCACCCAGAAAACAGACTCTTTTTTCTTCAAGGGTTTTTTTTTGTTGTTGTTGTTGTGGGTTTTTTTTAAATTCAGGAAAGCTGATTACCTTGGGCTGAGCCCTGCACCTACAACACTGTGTTGGGCACCCTGATTCTGTCACTCAGTGCTCCTTTGGGTATCACTGGGCAACAGCCTGCCGATCCTCTGGTTTTGCTTCATATTTTGCTTTGTAGATTACTGCTACAAGCATTATAATAGACTGCTTCTAAAAGAAATACTTTGTATTAGCTTTCCAGTAAGTATTAAAACACTTTCTGCAACGCTTCCAAGTTTCAGCCTTTTTCATAAAATATTTTTTACACACATCCCCTTCTCCCCTCCACCCCCTAAAAGTTATTCACTGCAGTTACCAAGATGGAAATATTCTGCAGAAACAGGAAAGTTAAAACAATCCTGGAATTCTGCTTCATAAATTCCTTTAACTCACATTATTTATGTTATATAAATTGTAATTTTGATAAGGCAGCTGAAAATAAGTCTAGTCTTGTAAGCTGTGTGAGTGTATGGTTATGGTTATAAGTTTAGGTATCTGCATTACCTTATAAACATATGCTTTAAGTATGGTTTTGTGGATATCTATGCTCTCTGCATGCAGGTTTTGTTTCACTATTTAGGAAAACATCACTATCCCACATTGTGTAAAGCTTGTGAAATCTTTTAGTTAGGTAAAAGTGAACAAAGCCAGTTTTTCAGCTAGTACCCTCATGCAATTAAACTGGCTGAAGAGGAGACGTGGTAAGGCGTGAAAGTACAGCCGAGATCTGTGTAGCCTCGCTACTCCTGATTTAGAAAAGTAACTTCTCTTGTGTTTTTTATAAAGTGGTTCACATCTGGACTCTGTTACAACAGGAAGGACTGCCTGATAATCAGTCACAGCCAGCCTAAAGATACCAAAGAATAAAACAACTGTTCCTTTGATTCATTTACGTGTGATGGACAGCTTAACATACTAAAAAATCTGTGGGTCTTCTGTTGGCTAATGCAGTGCATGGCACAAATAAGTCCCCCTAACTTGTTGGGTTTCCCTCCGTTATTTTTTTGGAAATGCGCTGGTCTTGGATAGAGTATGTTACCAAGCTGAGATGTCTGTTTCCTCGGGTGCCTTTACCTGCCCAATAACCTTTAGCTGCCTCCAAATGGCTTATTTGGACTGCCGTTGAGGCATAGAGAACGTGACATCCACTTCACCAAAATGGTAAGGGGTAAAGCTTCAATTTACATCTTTACAGGGATCTTTAACAAAGGGCTCCAAAGCCCGAGTTCAGGCCTGAAGAAGGAAGGACATTTGAAAACTAATTTCTCATACGCTTCTCCCACATTATGGAGGCCTTGGTATCAGTAACATGCCCATATGGTGGGTTAAAGAAAGAAATTAAAGAAAAAGCTAAATATTGCTTAGAATACAAATGACTTGGAACATATAGCTATAGAATCAAAATAAAAGATGGAAAATACACATGGTGACTATACTAAATTAATTATTAAAGGAGAGCCATATGGCAAAAAATAATTTGCAGGAATAATGTAAGTCTCATAAGAAGCTGTGTTATCTTTACATTATTTTTTAGTTCAAATTGTGTGTGTTTATACATATATATAAACATATAGCTTCACACATCATACTGCAGTAACGGTTAAGTAGTCAGATTTTTTTATCTCCAATTATTCACACAGTAAAATATGTTGCTCTGTTTTAGCTTACATTTAAATGCACATAATCATTATTTTTCATGAAGCACTTCAAAACTTCACTGTCCTTCACCACACACTATATACATTAGACCTTTCCAATTATATCAACTGCAGTTTTAGTCCTATGTAATGATGGCACAACTTGTAAATGATTTATAAAGAACTAGCCATGCACCAAATTGTATTTCCTCCTCCTAGAAAAAAGTCTGAGGATGAACAAAAGATTTAAGCTGCTGCTTATAAATAAAACATACTAGTATCTTTCAGTCTAGGTACTTTACAAGTACCTGTTTTCTTTAAGAAATGTGTCTTTTCAAACTTTTTTTTTTTTAAATTTCACTTCCCTTTATGTTTGTGTACCTGTCATGTTTCTGATCTCTATCATTATTATAGCAGGCAAAACAAAAAGAGGGGAAAAAAACCCATCAGACTTAAGAAATATGTCAACATTTCCAGTTCCTGTCATTCCCTCTAATCATTTAGAGCTACCAACTTTGGGTGAACACTAAATATCTAGGGATATTGTTGAAGGCAGCACTTAGCCCTAACCACATATCTTGACATTCATAAGTGCTGCCGAATTGCTCTTCTTGCTATCACAGCTAAAGAAAATCCTCAAGTAAAAAAACACCACCACAAATCAAACATGCAAAACTGATTTCACAAAAGGCCAAGCCAGTTACTTGTTTGCGGACCTGTACCTCTGTTTGCCATCCATCCCTAGCTGGGAAAGGTCCGAGTACATACAAAACGTCAACCTTGCTCATCCTTGAATATTCTCTTTTATTATTCAGTATATATTTATTATACAGAGCCCATTGCCAGAAAAGATGGGCAGGATACCTGTGTATAATGTAAGGGACACAGCTGTCCCTTGTTTTCTCACCGAGAGACAAAGTATTCCTATCATGATGCAGGAGAGGGCAGGGGGAAGGAACCTTTGTTGATAAAATGTAAATCCAACAGCAAAGGGAAAATGCTGGAAAACTTGGTTGTACACCGAGTATGCTCACAACTCTTTGGAGTTGTCTAACGTTCTACAGGCAGCACAGTACCCTCCTAAATCCTTAACAGCCAGAAATGGCACCAGCCACAGCACCCAAAGCTTCTTCCCGGTAATTCATTAGGTGCCCAGCAGCTCACCAGCACAAGCCCTTCCAGCCCCCTGGCACTCTACCCCCGCAGAGCCCAGACAACTTCTTGGGCAGCATCCCCGACATTCTGCTGCTTCCACACTGATGACAAGACGAACACGGCAGCATGTCCCCAGATACCCCTTTAAAACACAAAACCACCCCGAAACACACAGCTATGCGAGTCATCATTTTGATATCCTGCTCCAGATCAGGAATAACCTTAAACGCATTTAAATATATGGAAGGTGGCTGCCCACACATTAAAGGCAGGGTTGCATTGATTTGGCTCCCTGCTTCCCCACCTCACCACAGTAAAAGATGGAATTATCTCACCGTAAAAATGCCTGCAGGGGAATCTGCACCGAAACAGAGGCTTCCCAGGCACACGCTGCTCCCTCCCCAACTTTGAGGTGCACGCAGAATATCGGGGCTGTTTTCCAGAGAGGACCTTCTGTGGTGTCACACCCAGCAAGGCCCTGAAACGAGGCATCAGCTACAGCCCCAGGAGCTGCAATCTATTGCCGCGGTGCGGGCTGGAGCCCAGCTGCCACGGAGCCAGAGTTGGACTGGGGCTCTCTGCCTCGCATGGAGCAACCCCAGCGGCTTCTCAGGCAGGACACAGAGGGGCAAAAACCACGGGAAGGAGCGTGAATGGCAAGAACAGCCACTACTGGTCACAAGTCACTGCTGGTCACTGCTGTTCTTCCTACGTGTAATTAAGTGTGTACATGGAATAGCTGATTTTAGCAAAGACTTCCACATTTCATAGTATTCCTTTTCTCCTATTTAATTCCTCCCATCATAAAAAAAAAAAAAAAACAAAAAACCCCCCACAAATATCTGCCTTTATTTGTAAGTCAGGGAAATTGCTTTGCATTCCAGGATGCAAAATTGCACTGAATTCGCTGACTTTTACTCGAATTTCTGATGCATCATATAAATGTTAACAGTCTAAAAATGGTATCTTGATAACATTGATCTCTAGTTGTGCTAATTTTAGAACAATTTGAGCCAATTCTGAAAACAGAATAAAACTACTGAAGCATCACAGACAACGCTCAGTTAAAATTCTGTGCTGGCTTTGCTAAACTGGTATTTGAAACCATTCACCTCATCAATATTATGGATTACTATTGACTTTTCAGCTCACATTATTTCTCCAGCTGTATTTAATGGTTATTACTACAATTATCTGCATTTTAATTTTTCAGCATTCACATTTTTCTATTACTGTCCAAAAAGATTTTTTTTTAATATTTTTTTAAAAAAATTTTGGCCCACTGCCCTTCCTCACAGTGTCCATAATCCATGGAGAAGAGATTGCTGATGGCGTTATCACAGGCAAACAGAATGAAGCTAATGGTAACAGGCACTCCTTGCTAGGTAATTATTATAGGAGAAAGAATGCAAATGAGCCCTAATCTGTCTCACACAATGGCAGAGGTCTCGGATTTGCATTAAACCTTTTGCAGCACTCTCCGTGATCAGGGGGCTCTGCAGATAACAATGCATCTGCAGCTCAGGCTGCTCCTTCCACTTGGTGCCGTTATTAAATCGTGCCCCCAGCAGGTACAGTTGTCCCTGAATGACTTGCCCCCTCTCCTTCATTGCTCCCAGCCCCTACCTCTTTCTCTCCTCACCCCTCAGCTTTGTGGTGGGCGGGGGGGGAGGGGAACCAAAAGGTTAATTGTGCATGCCATTTGGCTTGACTCATGTTTACAGTCAAGAAGAAGGAAGTGCTGTCAGGTATTTATACGAGGGGAATGGACGTCAGGAAATCTCTGCTCTATTCCCAGCTAAGTCATTTACTTGCCATGGGATTGCAGGGAAATAACTTTGCTTTTCTGTGCATCCATGTGTCCAGCCAGAAATACAGGGCTGACGTTTGCAGTGGCACTTCACAGTGGCATCTGCGGACCATTTTCAAGGAACAAATGCTAGACTGTGCTCGAATCTAGGCTGAGCTCATGATAAGACAGTCCTTCAGAAGAACCACTGTCTAGATCTCCATCCTCCATCTGATAACAGGCTGTAAAGACTGTTAGTCTTTTCCAGCACTCCATCCTTCTATAAAAGGACCTAAAGTAACACCAGCCAGCTGGGACTATGCTCAGTGCCCACCAAGGCGTCTCCCCACAAGTAGAGCTTCTAAGAAGGAGGTGTAGGAATTGCATTCAAGGTGCTCTGATGACAGGCCACGTAGTATCAGGACAAAACACTATTTACTCAAACCTTATTATCTCTAGTGTCTTCCATGACAGCTTGTTTGGATTAAAAGCACGAGAGTCAAACACAGGGAACCCTTCTCCAAGAGAGTCCC